>NC_090878.1:34367587-34380087 GCF_036669935.1 Montipora foliosa
AGGAGGTCTTGAGGCATGCTCCCTTGGGAATTTTTTGGATTTTAACTCTTCAAAGTCCCCTTTCCTTTGTTTCTGAGACTTTCACTAGCCAACATCCTGTCTGATCAAATTGAAATCAGACAGGATATAATTTAGCTACAAAATTTTAGTTTCTAAAGAAACTATGGTACTGCGTCGGTGGGAGATTGAAACAGAAATTGATTTTATCAAACGAGTTGACAAAGGTCGAATAACCACTTTCCAAATCTTTCCTGGTGTTATAATTTCAACCTTTATCAATTCGTTTGATAAAATCAATTACTGTTATAATTTGGCTAGTTCCATCCTCCTTGGGTGAAATGAAATGGAAAACAACACAGACAGAGTGTGCCTGTGCCCGAAAATTGACAAGAAAACTAGTTCAGACCATTTTTGAGATTTCAAAATGGAAATTTACTTTTATTACAAAATAAAAATTTTTAATGTAAACTTCTTCTGAAAATTCTGACCGATTTCCATCACACAGTGGAAACCAGCAGTATGGATCCACTCCTGAATTTGGAGTTGTTTTGACTGTTAGAGGGAGTTATTTTGGGAGTTTTGCAGTCCCTGCATAATTTTCCAAACAAGTCTGATTGAGGTTGACGTTGCAGCTTTTGTAATTTAAGCTCTTCGGGCTATTATTTGGTATTTGTGGGAGCTTCAAGTGTTTTTTAACCTTCATCATTTTTTATGTTGTTTAGTCTTTTGCTTTCAGTTTGGATGGGAGGCCAATCACTATGTACCTCATTAGGGGAGGGGGAGAAACATTTGAGGTCTCAGTCAAGTCATTTATCCAGGCCTAGTTCTTCACAAAAAAAATGAAAAATGAAAATTTTATTGAATACTGCCTTGATATCACAGGGATGAACACTATTTAAATGATTAAGAACTATGGTAATTTGAAGTGGTTAATCATGCTATATTCCCCACCCATAAAAAAAAATCACTAACACATAAAACTAGTAATAACAAAATGTTCTGACTGAAAACAATGCTTCACATTTTAAAAAATATTTGACAATGTAATCTTTAATGAATCTATGGGCATTGAACAAAACACTGACCCCCATTTCATGGACCACCCTGATGGACTACCCTAAAAATACTATTTGGAGTGAGCACTAAGTTTCAAGCAAACACCCACAGGTGGTCAACAGTATTTAAGTCTAAGAACCTATTTTAAATAGGTAAGCTTTCGATAATTGTTGTGATGGCCAATTCACCACTTTCGGTATGTTAAAATTCAGCTTTATAGTGCGGCTTAAAGGACACAAACAAAAGAAATGAATAACATGATCATTCAGTTTCCTTTGTTTGTGTCCTCTAGGCCTCCTTGCCAAGCTGAATTTTAATAATTTATATCAAAAGTGGTCTATTACTTCATGTAAGTGAAGTGAGACTGGTGCCATTCCTGGATTTAGTCACATGTGGCCGTGTGGACGAAAATAATCAAGGTACACGCAATGTAAGCACAGTCAAAGCTCACCTAAGTGACCACCCCGGGAATTCGAAAAAGTGGTCGCAAGCAGAGCTGGTTGCTTACGAGAATGGGCTCTCATAAACAACCAAAATGATAAACAATAGAGGATGGTTGATTACCAGAGCTTTCAGCAAAAGTCTCTGGGATTTGTAAATTTTTATTGATGGTACTGAAGATGATGGTCAGGAACTTCTTTACTCTCATTCACATCTGCCAAAGGTGGTCGCGGTTGCTTATGGGAACGCTCGCTTGCGAGAGCTTTCAATTAGAGACTTAAAGTGACATTTAAAACAGAGTTTTACATTGGTGGTCATAACTACATGTAGAGCTGGTCGCTTACAAGAGTGGTCGCAGTGAGAGCTTCAACTGTATATAGTTCTTTCAATGGCACTCATTCGTTTGAGTTACAGTCCATTTTAGAGTGGTCCATGGACTGGGGGTCAGTGTTTTTTCCACCACCTGCCTGAATCTATGCCATTGAGAAATTGAAAAAGGGATGTATATACGGTATTAGTGGTAGATGTATATTGATACAAATGTTCACTTCATTATCCATGGGCATTTTAAAGTGTGGTTGCACTTTCAGAGTATGTTGAGCTTGATCTTACAAACATTAGTCTAGTTCAATTGTTTTGTTTTTTTTTCTTTTACTGAAAACAATATGGCTGGTCAAATGACTTTTCAAGTACAATTCTTGGTAAAGGTTCCAATAATTAGCTGATAACCTGGTATCCAAAATAAAACAAATCAATTTGATTACAACTAAAATTCTAGTATCTTTGGCACCTCCCATGAAAAACCAGGTTTGAAATGACCAAAGACACTTGTAGCCCTAAAAATTGGTTTGCGCAAGGCCAGATCCCTAATAATTGCACCTGGTCTTAGGTCAAAATTGTTCTGAATTATCCTCAGAAGTGCGTCATCAGTCATTTCACTGCTGCCATAGCTGAAAACAGAAACCGACAATGGCTGGCTTATGCCTATGGCATATGCCACTTGCACCAAAACACGTCTACAAAGACCAGCAGCAACCAAAGACTTTGCAATCCACCTACATGCATAACTTGCAGACCTATCGACTTTTGTTGGATCTTTACCTGAAAACGCCCCGCCTCCATGAGCACCCCACCCCCCATATGTATCCACAATAATTTTACGGCCAGTGAGACCTCCATCACCCATAGGACCCCCAAAGAGAAATATTCCAGAGGGTAAAAGATGATATACTGTTTGTTCATCAAGGTATTTTTCAGGAATGGCACTCTTTATGATAGTCTCTTTCAAATGATGTCTTATTTCATCTACGGGTATTCCCGGTGCATGTTGGCTGGAGATCAAGATAGTGTGAACCCGCTCCGGTATACAAGCGCCGTCTTTCAGACTGTACTCGACGGTGACTTGAGTTTTGCCATCAGGTCGAAGCCATGGTAATGTCCCATCTTTTCGGCATTCTGTAAGTCTTTGTGTCAGTTTGTGCGACAACACTGTTGTAAGGGGCATCAACTGTTCAGTTTCGTCCGTTGCGTAGCCAAACATAAGCCCTTGATCACCGGCTCCAATTTCCAACTCCTCCTTGTTTAAGTGCACAGTCTGGGCAATCTCGCCGACTTGCTCCTCAATTGAAAGCAAAACACTGCAAGTTCGGTAATCAAAGCCTTTGGAGGAATCGTCATAGCCAATTTCCTTAACTGTATTTCGTATGACGGCTTGGTAATCCACTTTCGCCGCCGATGTAATCTCGCCAAAAGCCATGATCATTCCAGTTTTGCTTGCAGCCTCGCAAGCTACTTTGGCATGAGGATCTTGTTCCAAATGTGCGTCTAAAATCGCATCAGATACTTGATCACACATTTTGTCTGTATGTCCCGGACAAACTGACTCCGAAGTAAAAAGGAACTTGCTAGTGCTACCTTTGCCGGCTCGCAATGGACCGGTTACATAGGATCGAAGGATTCCTGCTTCTGCTGAGCGAAATGCTAGCAATTTTGATCTGGAACAAAACATTTTTGTCTTCAAGTTCAAATACCTCGTATGTCTCCTTCAAATGAAAAGTAGGTTTCTCAGCCACTAAAATAAACCCAGTGGTGATGCATCTTGTGCAACAATAACACCGTGGGTAAAGAAAATCGATTTATAATCGTATCAATATTTGACTTCGTTAATTTATCGTAAAAAGGGCAGTCGATCGTATTATATAAGCAGGTGTCATTTTTTAATAAAATTTGTTCGTGGTCGACCAATGTTTTAATTCATGTGCCACGAATTGATTGTTGAGTTTCAATAAAATATCGTTGGAACAAATTTCTCGGAACTCTCGGAAAATTGTGAACATATTCGGTGATTACGGTAGATGACATTAATGCACGGAATTTCCCGAATGTAAATAAACACCTTCGAGAGTGACTGACGTGAAGAAAATGGAAGCGAAAGGAGAACCGCTTGTCGTCGAATCAGACCACCATTCTTCGTCTACAACGTTATGGCCCCCTCGACAATTAGCTTATGCTGAATCTGCGGCAACCGACGATGAGGAAAATGAAGATTTTTCTCCCACTTGGTGGGTCAAAACGTGGTGGTTTCATCGTCTCGTTCAAGTCTGCGCGGTTGTAAGCTTGATTTCCACTGCCATGAACTCGCCGGAGACTTTTAAAATATCGCATCCTCTTAAATACATAACGCTGGTGCTAGACATTGTTGTTGCGGTTGTTTTCACTACCGAAATGGTTGCTCAAATCAAAATGTGGGGTCTTTGGAAAAAACAGAAGGCCTATTTACGGCGACCGCAGCGTGTTTTTGATGCGAGTATGTTGTTTTTTATTTTTGTCTCCATTGTGCTTCAAGTCGTCGAGATTTCAGGTACTTTTGGCTACGATTCTTTAGCTGGGAAAAGACATGGCTACGTGGGTTTTTCCATTCCGAGGGCTCCTCGAGCTCTTATTATTATACGGTTTTTTAGCGAGCTTATTACAATAAGCCTACCTGAATCGGTCGCCCGTAGATGCAAGCGGCAAATCTGGGCTGTTACGCTTTTTTTGATGTATTTTATGGCGTTTGGTTCTCTTATCGGAGTGCAGTTATTCGGCCGCAAGAACTTTTACTGCGTCAAGAGCACAGCTGATTTAAACCACATTCGATACAACGATATTTTGCTTACAGATCACCTTTGTAACAACAGGACCGGCGAAGAAGGTTACTATTGTCCCCAAGGCTTTAACTGTGTTCATATTGACTTCAATAAAACAAATGGCGCAGACAAAGACTTTTTCAGCTATTTTTTGCCAAGTGTTTTAACCGTTTACGAAAGCTCCACACAAGAAGGCTGGGTGCTTATTATGTACCGCATGATGGATTTCAGGTCACATGCCTTAGTCATTGTTTACTTTGTTTTGCTGATCTTCTTCGTAGCATGGCTTGTAAAGAACGTATTCATCGCTGTTGTCTCGGAAACCTTCGCCGATATTCGAAGTCTGTATATGTACAGTCGGAAATCTTCGAAGCGTACTTCGGCTCGGCTCGCGTCCCAAGTCATCAAAGACGGAAGCAGAGGTTGGCATTTGGTGTCCGTCGACCACGAAGCCGTCAAAGGTCACGCACCTCTGCGCATTCGACAACTCGTCCACTCCGTCTACTTCAAGTACACGATGTGGTTCTTTGTTCTTCTGGACGCCCTACTACAAGCATTGCTTTCATATTCCTCTCGAAAGTTTGCGCAATTTGGCTTCACCATTATCTTTGACTTAGAAGTCCTGCTCAAAATTACGTGCATGGGCTTTCGCCCATATCTCGTCAGCCGGATGCATGTAACAGAGTTTGTTCTAGCTGTGGGAAGTACAGTGTGTGCGCTCCCGATACTAATATCCGAGACAGCAGTTTTCCTAGCAGTTTTTAACGTAATGAGGGTTGTCCGACTAGTCGGTGCCATTCCATCGCTCCAAGAATTTTGTGAGAAAATTTTCGGCACCGGCAAAAAGCTGGGTAGCGCCATTATGTTTACGTTGTTCTTTGTAATGGTCTCGTCTGTAATAAGCATGCAGTTCTTTCTGACTTTAGACCCTAAAAAGTTCGGTACTTTTGTGCGATCGGTGGAGTCCATGTTCCAAATCATAACCCAGGAAGGGTGGGTAGAAATCTTGGATGAATTAATCGTCAAAACGAAGAATCCTATCCTGGCAACCGGTGTAGCTACCATAATTCTCGCTGTACATCTGTTTTCTTCCTTAATCATCATGAGCGTCTTTGTGGCGGTGATCCTGGATAATTTAGAACTCGATGAAGAAGTCAAGATCATGAAACAGAAGAAAATGGGCGGAGAATCCCGAGACTCCACTCAGGCGCTTCCGATGCGGCTCCGTGTCTTCGAGCGTTTTCGTGACGACCCTCGATTGGTAAAAATGAGTCGGATCAAAACGACTTCGGATTTTTTCACCCCGAAGATCCGTGACAGTTTCATGAAAAAATTTATTGACAACTCTAGTCTGGAACTCCCACTGAGTGAAGATTCGAGACTTCGGGTCGGGGATGTTGAAAGTTTAAGGGGAAGAAGACGGACAACTGTCTCGATGAAACTTCTAAATTCAACAATATCCGAAGTGGATAAGACGTCAAAGTTCGTGCGAAAACAGTCGAGCATCACTGCGTTGATTAACGATTCGAATCGCCGGCGTACTTTCGCCTTACTTTCACCAACCGAAGTCTCCCTAAGAAACATGATTGACGTGAACAAGCAAACAGCCGCCTCGACCTCGGTTTTCCGATCAGCCTCGAGGCGATTCCGAAACCGTCAGCAACCGCAGTCGTCCCCAAAGGTTACTCCTCAAGGCAGGGTGAAACGAATTACGCAAATTCCAAGTCAAGCAGCGAGTGTTCAGCTCAGTCAAGATGACAGTAATATCGGCAAAGATTTTGATATCCAATGGGTTCGTGTCAAACGTGAAGAAGCTCAGCGAAAGCGAAAAGCCCAAGAAGAGAAATTGCGAGAAAACCATCCATATTTTGATCAACCTCTTTTCTCGTTGCAGCGTGACTCGTGGCTTCGGAGGTTTTTACAGGGCATGGTGAACGCACGCTACATAATCCCACCTGGGTTCAGAGATCGCGCGTCACGCAATCACTTCTTAACCATTGAACGACTCCAGAAATGTTTCGCGTCACAAACCTACATGGAATGGATCATGATTGTTGTCACTTTGGTCTCCTGCATAGCTATGATGTTTGAGACTCCAAAAGAACGGACTTTCGTTAATTCTTGGACAGAGGTGATCGAATACCTGTTTGTTGTAGCAATGAGCATTGAACTTGGTGTCCGCATTCTGGCAAATGGTTTGATTTTCACACCGAACGCTGTGATCCAGAACTTTGGTGGCGTACTAGATGTATTCATCTACTTCGTGTCTCTTGCATATGTTGCTTGGCAACCACATCCAATACCAGCTCGATCAGGGGCTCAGTTGTTGATGGTGTTAAGGTGCCTTCGTCCCTTACGTCTCGTGACTTTGGTCCCTAAGATGAAGCAAGTCATTCTAGAGCTTGTTGGCGGATACAAAGAAATCCTTAAAGTCAGCGCATTACAGCTAATGCTCATGTTCATTTTTGCCAGCTATGGTGTCCAAGTGTTCTCCGGAAAGTTTGGCAGCTGCAACGATCAGCCCATCAAGGACCCAAAACGCTGCGTAGGAACTTTCGAAATCGACATTGCCACTCCTCGCGGGATTCGGGACTTGCCTGGCACCTCAAAGATAACTGTTCCGCGGGTATGGACGAACCCGAGAAATTTCGACTTTGATGACATCATAAGAGCGTTTTTCGCCTTGTTTGAAGTTCTCTCTTTGGAAGGTTGGTTGGAAGTTCGCGATGTCATACAGGCAGTGGTCGCGCCCGCGTATAGTCTCTATGTCCATATCTATGTACTTATTGGTAGCATGATTGGGCTAACGTTGTTTGTCGGCGTGATTGTCATGAATTTCAACGAACATAAGGGGATTGCGTTACTCACGGTTGATCAGCGTCGTTGGCAAGACCTTAAGAAACGTCTTCGTCTCGCGCAACCTCTGCATCTTGCTCGCAGACCTGACACCGAAGGCATCCGAACGTTACTCTTTGATGCAACGCAATCTTTAATTTACAAACGCATCGTGATTTTCCTGGTGGTTATAGATTGCGCGACGCTTACGGTCATCCAGTGGACATCAGAGGATAAGCCCAAATTGCGTAACGCCCTGACAAGCGTCGCTGCCGTGTGCTCGCTGTTGTTCGTGGTCGACATGGTGCTGAAACTCATCGCATTCACGTTTCGGGGATACTGGCGAAGCAGGCGTAACCGGTTTGACCTGCTGCTGACGAGTCTTGGTGTTCTTTGGGTGACCCTGAATTTCTCTTTGAAAGGGACCGAAGCACCATATTCTGGAAGTACTGTCTTTGGAATGGTTATTATTCTGTTTCGTTTTCTGACACTTTCCGGTAAACACGATACACTAAAGATGTTGATGTTGACAGTAGTGATGTCGCTAGTCAAGAGTTTTTTCATCATCGCTGTTCTGGTAGTTCTCATGTTCAGTTATGCCTTAGCCGGAGTCATCTTATTCGGAACCGTAAAATATGGAGAAGTCTTAAACCGTCACGCAAACTTCCAAACGAGCTTCAACGCAATGCTTCTGCTCTTCCGTATTACAACCGGAGAAGACTGGAACAAAGTTATGCATGACTGTATGTTGGTTAAACCGTATTGCACGGAGAATGACAATTTCTGGGAAAGTGATTGCGGATTTCCCGCAGCTGCGCGCATTTATTTCATGTCGTTTTACCTGATCGTTACGTTCGTTTTTCTAAATCTTTTTATCGCTGTTATCATTGAGAATTTTTCGCTCTTCTACTCTAGTGATGAAGATTCTCTTATTAGCAACACTGATCTGCGAGATTTTCAGCTCACATGGAACTTAGTAGACAAAAACCGCAGGGGCGTTTTAACTGTGAGGCAAGCAAAACTGGTCCTTCGCTTGCTCAAAGGTCGTTTAGAGGTCGACAGTAGTTCGTTATTGTTCAAACACATGTGTTGCGAAATTGAAAAGCTTCGTAACGGTGGAGAAGTTTCATTTCATGACGTCATCGGCGTGCTTGCCTATCGTTCCGTCGACATCAGCCGAAGTTTACAGTTAGAAGAATTGCTGGAGCGAGAGGAATTAGAGTATCAAATCGAAGAGGAAGTTGCTATTCAGACCATTCGCGACTGGTTCGTAAATCTTCGCCGGAAACGTGCCGAGCGGGAATGGATCCGACACTTAGAGCAGGGTGGTATCCCATTAGCTGGTGGTGTGCAGTTTCACGAAAACAAAAGCCCGGCTGCTTCGAGCGTTGAAAGCGTTGAGAATTCAGCCAGTGAGGATCAAGAGCGTGAAGATGAAGCTGAGCATGAAGCCCGTGAACACGATAGCAGCGAAGACGATGATTTTTCAGTCTCTTCGTCTTCAAAAGGGCCGTCCATTTTGCTCTCCGCACCGCCGCTAAGGAAGAAATCAGGCCGAAGAGGTTCGCATGGTGGTAAAAGTTCGGTAACGTTCCCCGAGGAACTCTCGTGCTCAGAGAAAAGAAAAAGTTCGCCTGATGTGTCTGGATCTGGCAAGCCGGGGAGAAAGAGGAGCTTTTCAGAGGTGAATGAGTTTGCAGGAGACGTGCGTGATTGGTGGACAACTCAGATAAATGAACAACCTTAAAAAGTAATTTGCTGTTATAATCGTTTTTAGTTTAGCACCGTAATCGTAAACCACTTTTGTTTCTTTGGCCAATCACGTCAGACACACTGATACAATCAAATGACCAATCGTAATATAACTTGAATCAAATGCCATTTGAACAACGACCGAGCTAGTGAAAGGGAATGGGTCTAATCCCTAAGATGACGTCAAAAAGTGCTCTCCAAAGCAAAAACTCTTTCAGAACTAGAGCGAGTTTGTGATGTCATTCAAGATGTAGGCCTCGGGGCCCGTTTCTCGAAAGTCCCGAAAACTGTGACTTTTCGGGCCCGAAAAGACATTTTTGAAACTGCCAACCGCTTGTTTTGGAAAGCCGATCTTTTAACATGTTTTCAAGCTAACTACAAGAAAAGGGTCTGTAAAGTTTGACGACTTAAATCCTCTCCGTTCTTGAGATACAGAAGAAATTGTGACACCCGAAAATGGCCGTAAAGTTTCGGGACTTTCGAGAAACGGGCCCCAGGTCCCTCCGGCATCCCGGCACTTGCGCCACCTTTAATTTTTCGTAAGGAGAAAATGGTGAAGTATAGGCCTTTTGGTACTGACGTTTAACTTTTCCTGTTAAATTTAATAGTTTGACAGTAGGGATATGTAACTTCCAGAGCTCCCAGAGAGGCGTCGAATTTTAGCCAGACATGGCTTTGTATCATAAACTGGATTTACAAAAAGTAAAAGTTTAGGTGGATTTGCTAAGAAACCTATTTATATATTTTATATTTTAGTCATTTTTCGGTCTTGGCTTCTAAGACCTGACTTTCTTCTTGTACAGAAACGAAACTTGATTTTATAATAATCCAATGTGTAAATTCATTAATTAACTCAGAAACGTAAACTATCATTAATTCTTATATAGATAATGTATAGCTAATATAATGTGATATGTTGCTGTCTCTGTGTATGTCATTATTGGTTATCCTGACAAAAACAAAGTATTTAACTTGGCCAATCGCATCAAACGCAGAAAATCAAAACGAGCCAATCACTTCGCAATCACCGAAAAGCAATTTAAAGCCAGTGCTTTCGGCAGTCCATTGAAACAGTTCTCGAACTTTTCCAAGTAATGCCTGTGACAAGACCCCTACTTGAACGAGGAATGTTTTGTGGATAATGTTCCAACGATTGTTACGGTAAGAGTAGCCAAAGATTGTTTGATATCCCACATTTTAGCACTTTAAAGTAGCCAGTTACAACTTGAAACTTGGCGGTCATGCGTATTTCCAATGATTCAATATAGAAGACTACAAAACTGATCATGCGCGTTTATTTCAGTTGTGGAAAACCGCGTTGTTGGGTACTGGGCAAGGTCCCTCCCTGACAGCGAACGAAGACATGTGCAAAGTAAGAACTTTGAAAGAAACAAAGGCATGTGCAAAGTGATAGCTTGTAATCTTTAGTCCGAGAGTACAACTATTAAATGCCCAGTACGTTGGAACGTACATAACTTCCGCTGTATACATTTGTGTGCCTCATCTTACAACAGTCTATTTTTCTTGATTCTTGGATAGTTCCAGTTCTTCGTGGGGACAAACTACCCGAAAAGTACTGGATCTAGCCAGGTATGACTAGGGACCAACTTTAAACAAAATAAGCTGTTAGAGAGCTTTGGGTAGGACGTCTTCATTACCAACGAAAACGTCACTTGAAGATTAATTGTTCCGCAATCGTGACTTCTCCACAGTTATTCAATTCCGTTCGCGTATTGGCAAGCTTCAACTGGTTTGAAAACCTTTGCTGGTAATATGTATAGAATAAAAGACAAACTGTTGCAGGCTCAAGTTGTCGTCAGGACCTCAAGTGTGGTATTTTCACATTGTTTCAGAGAAGGATGCATTCTGCACGTGCTGCACTGATTAGGCACGCGCGTTTTTGAGCCGCGGACGGCAACCGGAAGTGAGCTGTTTCCCCTTTTAACTTGTCTTCACACAACCACATTGACATTGCTAACTATATTTTCTCCATTAAAGATGATTAGTATAAAAATCTGGGAGACACCACTGTCCTGGCACGCGAAATGTTCTCTTCCGGTTGCTGTCCGCGTCTCAAAAAATTGCGCGCTTAAAACTCCCTAAAGATGTATGCTGAACGTGCGGCACCCATTTTTGCCCTTAATGGCCTCGCTGTTCGTTGCAGAAGTTTCCTATTGTTACGTGAAATAGGTTTTGATTGCTCATCGAACTGAAGTACAGTACTATTAAAGTAGTATCGTTTGTCGTACCACGTCAGGAGTGGTGTAGATCGCGATATGCACTTCACTCGATAACTTTACATCGTTAGACAAACGAAAATACTTATTAAAGGAGGCTCGAACCAGTTTCAACACTTCCAAGTGACGCTCTTATTAGATGTATCGGCACCAAAACGTTGTATCATGTATTGGCAATATTGTGGTACCAAATGAAACACGAATTAATGCTGAACAAGATACAGCTATTATTGTGACGTGGAAACGTGCAAGTCATGTAAAAACACCCTTTGTTTTGTCTTTAGTTGCTTATATCTCAAAAACGAACTCGGTGACCCCCATTTTTTATTTCTGAAAATGGAATGATGAAACTTTCTGCAAAGTTTAAAAAAATTATGTCCAGTGGATTCAGAGCCATCTTAATTTTGTGATTCTCTAAGGTAGCTCTGAATCCTCTGGACAGAATTTTTTTTAATTTGCAGAAAGTTTCATCGTGGACTTCTAATCACTTTTAAGCCATAAAAAGAGGGGGTCACCAAGTTCGTTTTTGAGATATGATCTAAACAGAGAGTCTTCTAAGTGTTGAAACCCTTTCGAGCCTCTAAGGACGGTGCCTACTAATTCAAAGATATTTTTGCCCCGGCTTATGATTAAGCAGGAAATGCAGATCTTAACAAATGTTATTGAAATCCAAAAAGAAAATTAGGGGTAACCATGCATTTTTCAAAGATAATTCATGAATAATATTTGTAAAGAGCTTTAAAATACAAAGCAATGTATAGTGTTCTTCCTCAAATTGAAGCTAAATTATCTCTCAGAAATGCATGGCTAGCCCCCATTTTCCTTTTGGATACCAAGGCTACTTACTTAGATCCACTTTCTCCGGGTAGTTTTAAACTGTGCAAAAATATCACCGATAGGAAACCCGAGTATCTGGAGATGCACAGAACGTATGCGCAATAACAATAGTAGGCACCGTCCTTAATTTAAAGAGCTTACGAAACGACGACGCTACAAAACAATAGGTTTAGTGAGCACAAACAATGGCTCTGCACGTGCGTTTTACATTTTG
>NC_090878.1:34392587-34397587 GCF_036669935.1 Montipora foliosa
AAGCTCAGAAATGCAATTTCCACCCTTTTGGGTGTCAAATTGAAAAATATTTAGGATTATTTCTCTTACAGCTGCATCATCAAATTTTGTCAGCTTGTTTGAAAAATTGTATCGAAAACGTTTCGAAAAAAAAAAAAGCAGACTGTGTAGGCCTGGAATTGAATTATTTCACCGTGAAGGGCTGGGCTCTAGTGAATTTTGCATATACCTGGATGTTTACATCATTGAAAACATGGCAGTTGTCACGTGTCGAAGCACCCGCAATATTAGTTGGGTTTTTTTTTTGCCAATTATATTGTATAAGATATGACAAGAGAAAAGCAAGCAGAATGTAAAGTAGATGTAAACGGCTTTAAATTGCAAAGTAGGCAGCAATCACCGGGTGCCACCTTCTATTGTGAACCCTGGGTACCTCAAAATATAATATTACCAGGAGATGGATTTTCTTTAATTTTTGCCAACTGTCCAATTTTTCTGTAATTGGAGTCCAATAAAGCAGGGATGTCATTAGGGCCTGTAAACCGTAACACCTGTTACGGCTGAGTCCAGTCAACGTTACGGGTGATGAAGTAAAACAAATTGAAATTTATTTCATTTACCTTTTAAAGAAAATATAATTGCTCCCTTGTGTTGTCTGTGTTCCTGATTTTGGTAAAAATCCAAACATTTTCTGTAAAAAACCTTTGGAGAACACCCCCGATCGATCGTTGTTGGATTCCAACGCCATTTTCAGCAACAAAATCATTATCAAGGCACCATACTTGATATAAAATAATCATTCCGCTGACCAATTTTCACGGTTCTGTGTTGCATGATCATTTCCCCATCTTTAGTACGTAGATATCTTTATTCATTTTGAAATTTATCTTTTTGCCCTGTTTTCTTTTCATCACTTTTTAATTGAGAAAATATCAAATTTGCTCCTCAGAGTGCAGGAAAATGCATTTCCGAGGGTCTAATTTTAAGAATGTTTTGGGGGAGCATGCCCCCAGACCCCCTTTATAGTGGCTCAGGCCCTTTGGGCCTTCATATACATGGCCTTTGGCCATGTATTTACATGTTACAGGTGAAATCTTGAAGGTGCTGCAACTGCTTGAAAACTTATTTACAACCCTGCAATAAAAGCATTTCCATCTCCCTCCAGCTCATTTAAAAGAACGTTTAATACCTTCCAGTAACCAATTAGCTTCAAAGGAGTATAGTGGAGGGGAGTATTCGCCAATCTGCCTCAGTCAATTTTATGGCAGTGACAAAAACTAGGTTCTGTGGGCAATTATCTCACTAACTGCTAGGCCAGAAATCAAATACCATATCGTGGCATGTTGGCACTATTGTAGTAAATGAGCTGGAAGGAGATGGTAATGCTTTAATTGGTGAGTGATGCTACAATTGTGGTCAAAAGTTGTTGGGAAGGTTGCGGTCATCAGCTCACTTCACACCTAATTCGATTTTTCTAACTATTGGCTGAAGTATTTGGGAAATACCATGCTCTTGTGGCCCCCCTCCCCCATATTAATGTTAAAGTTCTTCAGGTAAGAAAAGTCAACATTGAAAAGGGGGAAGGGGGGGGGGGGGGGTTATCTGTAAAATGAAGCTACCTTCCCAACATGTTTGTCCATGATTGTTGTTTTCTTTGGAGTTGGTCTCTGCGCCAACCAGCCAGTAGCCAGATGTCACAGGTTAAAACTGCATCCTGACCAACGCGTAGGGTCTTTAAATAACTAAGAAGAAAAAGGGCTACCTTTGAAATCCGTGCATGGTTAGACTCTGGTCTTCTCATATAAGGACCATAAACTGCTATGACTGCAAATTCTCATCCTTGATTGCCTTCACATTAATAACATTTGTTAATAATTGATAATATTTATTAATTATTAATAATAATATTGTTATTTTTGTTATTGAAGTATTTTTTCATGTTGTAAAAGAAGTGTTGATGTTAATTTAACAATGAACAAAATAGTAAGGCAATAAATAAATGTTGAACAACACATTAAACAACACATTAAAGAGCACATTAAAGAGGAGACTCAAGAATGACCACACCCTTGACCTCGTGATCACTAGATCTGACGACAATGACCTTATTCCACATGTATCCGTGACTGACCCAGCAATCTTTGATCACTATGCTGTGCTCTGCAAGACATCCATATCAAAGCCATGCTATCCTCGAAGGGAAATTAATTATCAGAAATTAAAGTCCATCGACATGGAGCAATTTGCTGATGACATTAGCAATTCGTCTCTCACAGATGCTGCGAAGACTGAGAACGTCACAGATCTAACATCTCTGTATGATGAGACCCTGTTATCAATTTTGGATCAGCATGCACCTCTTAATAAGCACCATACGCCATGGTACACGGACTGGATTAAGATGGAAAAAACGAAAAGGAGAAGACTTGAACATCAAAGGTGCAAGGTCAGATCCACCATCAGCAGACAACTTTACGTTAACCAATGCAATCTGATCAACAGCTTTATTTATGAATCCAAAATGACTTTCTTCTCGATTATAGAAGAAAATAATTCTAATCAAGTGACTCTGTTTAATGCTGTTGACAAAAATGTTAAACCGCAAGGCACCTAGAAAATTACCTCGGTACCACAATGCTGTCTAGCTCGCAAATTTATTTGCCAACTTCTTCTTGCAAAAGGTGGAAACAATCAGGAAGGGCCTAAATTCCCCAGATTTTAATCCTGATGAACAAGTTGTGTGGCCCTGGCTGTAAATGAACTACACTCCCTTTGTCCAACATCAGTGAATGAGCTATCAACTCTTCTTGGTTAATGCCTGTGCTAAATCATACATCTTAGATCCATTACCAGGCAGCGTCATGAAAGCCTGTATCAACATCCTTTTCTGTAACATTTTGAGGATAGTGAATCTGTCATTTGCTGAGGGATGTGTGCCCGAAATCCTTAAACAGTCAGCCATGGAACGAACCAAGGATCAAGAAACCTCTGCTTGATAATGAACAGCTGTCGAACTACAGACCTATCTCTAACCGAAGATTTATTGCTATGGCTATTAAGAAAATTGCTGCTGATAGACTGAACCACCATCTTGTCAAAAATGACCTACAGAAGCCCCTGCAGTCAGCTGGCAATCCAGGTCATAGCACAGAAACTGCTTTGCTAAAAGTTCAAAACGACATTCTCTTTAGCTTTTACAAAAAGAACTGTGTCATTCTTTTGCTACTGGATATGTCAGCTGCATTTGACACAGTTGACCATCAAATACTGCTTACAAGACTCAGCTGCCGTTTTGGAATCAAAGTAAAAGCACTGGCATGGTTCTCATCCTATCTTGAAAACGGAAGCCAGTTTGGACATGTCCGGAGCGATTCCTCGAACTGTTCATATCTTCCTCCCTATGGCCTTCCCCAAGGATCTGTGCTTGGTTCTCTCCTGTACTTACTATACACTGCACCTTTGAGTGATGTCCTTAAAAGTCATGATATGCTATATCATTTCTTTGCTGATGACAACCAGATTTATGTTTCCTTTCACCCATCATGTCCTGGTGAACCCGAAGATTCCAAGTCTAAGGTGGAAACATGTATCCTTGACATTAACAACAATAGTTGTATGACAGCCAATAAGCTTAAACTCAATAACGATAAAACTGAGCTCTTGGTGCTGTACGCTAGTCATTGTCCTCCTCCGCACCTAAGCTCCATTTACACAGGCAGTGAATCGTAGCTACTGATTTGGCTAAAAACATCGGTGTTTATTTTGATGACACCCTGTCAATGAACAAGCAAGTGAACTCCCTGTGCAAAACACCTTATTATAATCTGCGTAATTTGGCCGCTATTAGACGTTTCCTATTACACAAGCACTGTGAAATCCTTATACATTCCTTTGCAACTTCTCGTATCAATTACTGTAACTCTCTCTTCTCTGGCCTCCCTCAGTTTCTGTTGCAAAAGCTCCAATATGTTCAAAATGCTGCTGCCCATCCACTCACATACTCAAGTAAATACGACCACATTTCCCCAATTTTGAAAGAACTACATTGGTTGCCTGTCAAGTCAAGAATTGAGTTCAAGATTTTGATCTTGACTTTTAAAGCATATCACAAAATTGGACCTAAATAACTATCAGACTCTTAATTAAATATACACCTAGGAGAACACTCTGAAAAGCGTGCCTTTTCAGTCATTGCTCCCTTACTCTGGAACAATTTACCAGAAATAAGAACTACAACATGCTTACGTTCTTTTAAGAGAAGAGTTAAGACCTTTTTATTTAGCTGTTCCTTTTAGGCTATGGTGTAATTTCTACATACCGATATTTTAGCAACCTGGTTAAGTTCTATTGGGTAATTATTCAGTAGAAATGGTGCTATAATAGAAGTTTTGATTATTGTTGATGATGATGATTATTATTATTAAAAATAAAGGGGCTGTAACCAGGATTGTTTATAGTGAAAAAGTGTTCTCTGACTGGCTAAAAATCATGAGAAACAACAAGCTTTTAACTGTCCGGACCTGCATTCTTCAACAAGTTAAAGCAAGACCATGAAGAGCCATAAATATGTGTAAAGAATACAAACCAATCGTGAATTTCTGAAATGAATGTTGTACTGTCCAGGGAGTGGATGGAAACAGAGAAGGTGTTTTTTCTTTTAGTCATTATAAAGTAACTGCGCAGTGGTGGCTTCATTGGTTGTGCGTCTAGCTGTCAAGTGGGACTGGTCAAGAGTTCGAACACTCAGGGTCTTAAAATAACTGAGGAGAAAGCACTGCCTTTGTAATTACACCCGCAAATGGTTAGACTTTCAAGTCTTCTCGGATAAGGACTGTAAACCGGAGGTCCCGTCTCATAGCCCTTGTTGGAAATCAAATAGTATGGGACATTAAAAAACCACTCACTACTCGAAAAGAGTAGGGGACGTTCCCCTCAGTGTTGTGATCTGACCTAATCTGTTCGGTGCTTCTTTCACTTGCTAAAATAAATGATACTGTAAACTGCGTAACAAGCAGTCTGGC
>NC_090878.1:34400087-34402587 GCF_036669935.1 Montipora foliosa
CAAAACTTCCAAATATTGGAGTCATTGGGCTGCAATATTTCACTTGAGATTACTGTAATTGGTGTTCATACACAATACTTGTCCTCCACTATATTCACATTTTACCATGGTCATTTGTTTGTTCATATTTAAAATACCTAGAATCGGCTTCATTTTTTGTTTTATTTTCGTCATTGCCATTTACTGTTAGTTTCTTATTATCACGCAGAAACATTTCAAAAGTGTTAAAAGAATGTTTCTGAAAATCAATGTTATGTGCATAATATATGTGAAATGGAGAAGTGATCCTTTCCCTTATCTGGACAATTAAAGGAATAGACACCTGAAAATTCAGACGGCTTCGTCATCACAGTGGTCAAGATGTTGTGGACTCACGACGCGCAGCCGAGTGAGTCCACAGAAAGTGTTTATTTCAGAGCGTGACCAAAATCATGACACAAAGAAAAAGCAAGCGTTGTCTATAACTTTCTCGCAATATGATTGGTTTATCTCCCAAAATGAGCGTTCCTGATTGACTATTACATTGCGTGACAAATTGACGCGAGCATGACGCTAGCAGCGTTTTCTAGACTCATATCGACAACGGCAAATTAGCCAATCAGATTTCGAGATTACAAGCAGTTGTGGCAAAAATATAAATTTCTTTCATTCATGGAGTCCTTTCACGGGAATACACGAGCCCAACAAATTAACCTGCTCCCAACTGGTTAGCGCATTGCACCGGCAACCAGAGGTCATGGGTTCGAGCCAGAAATTTTCAGGTGTTTGTAAGAGACAATTGCTTAAATTTGTTCAGATAAGTGCGAAGATCACTTCCTCGTGTCGTCTCCAACCAGCACTTCAAATATACATTTCTTTTATTCATAGAGCAGGTTTCAAATTACTGTCGAAAGTAATTACGCGATTTCAATCGCAATCGCTACGCTTGGTGATTGGTTTAAAAATCTCGCACCAGGTTATCAACCAATGAGGAGGAAAACCAAAATCAAGAGCGACTTGCACGCGCGATTTTTCCCGCGCTTTGAGCAAGTTACATGGAATTGCTACGAATTTGGATTGGTTCATTGTGCTCTTTGCACCTGCTGTGATTGTTTTACGACACTCAATTGAAAACCGATCTAATATATCACTTATACGTGTAGGTATTCACATGATTTCGGCTCTTTTATCAAAAGCGAAATTTGTAGTCAGAAAAATTACGAGTGCCAGTTTATTCGAAATCATGTGATTAGTTGTTAATAATATACATGACAATGATCGAGATAAGATTATCGTAAACGCACACGTGTCATGCAATCAAGCATTTGATTGGCCATCTGAGACTTTCTTTGATTATTGACCAATCAGAATGCTTGGTTTGTTATGCCTTTTTCTGCACTCTGTTACCTGGACACTGCACTTCCCATAGCCAATGATACACTTACAATGACAAGGGATAAATTTTTCCATGTACATTATTGAGATTCTTATTATCCTTTTATATGCTTATTAATTATTTCATCTGTACAGTATGGAGGCATTGATTGTTCCGCAGCGATTACAGTGTGGTTTTAATCAATTTTCAGGTACGAGTTGCCTTTCGATCGTCACGATTGGGTCGTCGACAGGTGCGGTCGCGAGGTCCGATACATTATCGATTACTACGACATTGGCGACGAAGATGCTTACAAGAGCGGCGAGTTCGTATTTCTCGACGTGCGACCAGCTATGGATTCCTTCCAAGCCATCTTAGACAGGGCAAGAGTTTGTGTTCTTCGGTGGTCGTTATATTTTAGCAGGAAGGATGATTGAGCTGAAGAAAAAGGCAGCAGAATGTCAGTTGATTTTTTCAACGTGGAAAGTAACTCACTGTCTGTCAACAAAGTTCATTTCGGTCTTCCAAGGGCCCATCATACAGCAATAGACCTTTTCAGCTTGTACGTTTTGTTTTCCCATTTCAGACCACATGATGTTACTCTAGGGAACAGTGTCTTTCAAATGTCGTCTTATGCACGTGCATATGTATGCATAACTTATGAAAAAACAAAAGAAACATTTCCTTGAGAACATCACGCGGTCTGAAATGGGAAAACAAAATGTACAAGCCGAAAAGGTCTATTAACTGACAGTTCCTCGAAATTTAAAAAACAAAGAACGAACTGTTGTTATCACATCGAAGCTTGAAATTAGGACTTTCAGATACGCTACAGATGAAGAATGATATCTCGGGCTTCTTCACAACATTTTTCTGGGGATTTTGCTCACTGCTTTTCGCAATTTCGCTTTTATAACTTATAACTTTACCCAATTAAGTGATCCAAAGGAGACTGGTTCTAGATCTTTCACTTTTTGTGTGATGATTCGTCTGTGAGCGTGCCCTCTCTTCGCTAGGCGAGCGAGAAACACCGACGATCCAGGCTATGTGAAGGTGGAAATTTTCCGTTTTTGAGCCCGGCCTGTAAGGTCTGTTTTTTTGCCAGCGACGAAAGCACAGACGCAAGGAACGTATACAAATTCAGTA
>NC_090878.1:34405087-34432587 GCF_036669935.1 Montipora foliosa
TAACTTTAACACTGAAACGTTGTCACCCCCACTGAGTAGAAAAGAATATGAAAAGTTTATCTTCACACTCTGACTTTTGACACAAAACTTAAAAATTGATCATTTTAATTAAGCTTTTCTTTTGCATGGGGTGGCAAAAAAAATGTGTAAAACGTGGAACGTACTTGCAGATAGGATAATTTTGGCAAAATTTGAGGAAACTGGGAGGCTGGTAGTCTGGCACGAGATAACGGGAACTGGAGCTTGCGATATGGATTTGGTCACAGTACCTCTCATTTACAAATTTGCAAAATGGCGTCAGCCACGCCTTCCGAGAACTTGTAATTTGCATTATTTTGATTGAAAGCGTTTAGGGTATGTGAAATTTACAAATTTCGTTTCCGATCGTTACAGTTTGATTCGGACCGCTATTCTTCTCGAGAATAATCTCAATTGAAGTGCTTTTTAAGAGGTATTCTAGCTATTCACAATTGTCAGACCTTTAATAATGAAAGGGTTTATAATGTTCATAGTCGGCGAAATTCCCATACATCCACTCAGGGGCTTATGACTGGGAGCGAACAGCTCCAATACGTCAAGTTAGTTTTCTTGTGATTGGTCAATTCGATTCGATCTAAAAATAAATCGGTCTGTGAAACGCCGTGACAGGAATATGGCGGCGTTGTTCGCTCCTAGTCATGGGTTCCTGGCTCACTGTAATTTAAAGTGTTTGCCTTCCAACCAATGTGGCGTCAGAAACCGAGAAAAGGTTTATTTTCTTGACACCTACCCTTTTATTTGACTATCGCTTCCAACTCGATGGGCCGGTTTGGTTGTTGCTTCTGTTTTATGGCAGTCGATAGACAGCATGTCGTTAAACCTCGAGAAAGGCGACAAATCTTCCTGGCCGAGAAATATCTGTGATACGACCTCGCTAACTTCTTCTCCTGTCAGGTCGCCACGCAGCGTTTTAAATAATCTTCGTTTGGGTTTTGCAAGCAACAATACTGGAAGGTTGTCTCGTGAAATTCCAAAAATGTCCCCGTATTCGGGATGGCATGTACCATTGACCCAAAGATAATGTAACGGTTTATCTGAAAGAGTTAAGAAAAAGAGATTCATTTGGAGAGTTTAAGTTCAAACTGATTATAAGAGGTTTTATTTTTTCCGTTCAGAAAGTCAAAAATTTTAAAAGGTCGTTGCCTAGGTCTTCAAACGAGAGTTAACTTCAGCCAGACTACGGGATAGGTGAAGGTGAAGGTGATGAAGGAACTTGCATTTGAGCCAACTCAGTATACTTAAACTTCAGTGGACAACTGAAAGTAAGCCTCGAGTCGACCCAGCTATTGACATTTGACTTCTTGTAACCTGTTGTAACGTTATAAGTGTTTATTTACCAGGATTAAAAAAAAAAGAATCACAACCAGCTTTGAACTAAACGACTAACCTTTCATTTTTGGCATTTGCCTTAAGTCTTTGTACAGCTTCAACGCATTCTTGAGGTACCTTTCGCTTTTGGCATCTAAAAAGTAAATCAAACACAACCCCAAAGCAGAGTCTGTACAGATTCGTTTGTGATTCGCGGAAGTAATTTCAATTGCGTCGCTTCCTTTTCCTGTTTCTGTTTCCAACGCATCTTTTCCATCTTTCTCAGAAAATACATCAGCATCTCTCGCCAGGATCTCTCTGACGTCTTCGACGAAAAGTTCCTTCAATCCCAGTTCCCCTTTGTACTTCTTTGCATCAGGGTGCTCGGCCCAGTGCTTCTCGTGCACCGAGTAGAAAAATGTCGTCAGGTTGAGGTATGAGATTCCGCCATAGAGCTTCACATCGTAAAACACGGAGCTGAATTCAATTATTTGTTTACCATTATGGGTACCCTCAGTGCCAATAATGACTAAAATCGTCGGTATTTGTTTTACTTGGAAATTTTGCGTTATCTCCTGGCTTGGTTTTCGTGCCACCCCAAAGTTGAAGTATCTGGAGTACTTCATGGTGATGGCACGTAATAGAGGAGTCGTTACACGTTTATCTGGAAAGGAAGAAAAAACATCGGCTGTATAAATACTTCGTAAAGGTCCTTTCATTAGAGAATGCATGTGAAAATATCGACGAAGAGAAAAAGCTTTAAAAAACTTTCCATTGCTTCAGTTCTCTTCCCAACAGGAAATTTTTGAAGAAGCGCAAGATGCGTACGAGAAATACGCGGACCGATAGTGAAAATTTGTGTGGACCCCATCCCGAGAACGCAGTTAAATACCGGCTGTTATTATTTAACTTGAATGAGTTAAATTTGATTGCCTCCCTTTTTCATGATACATGGACAGGACAGGAAGACGAGAATTTGACCTTAAGTATACGTAAGCGTTTCTGAAAGAAGTAGTCATTGCTGGTTCACCCCGACATCATAAATAGCTTGTCAGTTCACATTTCCTTTGTCGGTGGTACGAAGGAATATTAGATGTGCCAGGTGTAGGACAAGTAATCTCTTGCATTCATTGCTCGATTGCATGCATCCGTGAGCGCCGTTTTTTACCACGCACCGGTGGCTCAATTGGTTGAGCATCGGGCTAGCTGTCATGTGGGACACCCCGGCCGGATCAACACTCAGAATCTTAAAATAACTGTGGAGAAAGTGCTGCCTTTGTAATTTCATCTGCAAATGGTTAGACTTTCAAGTCCTCTCGGATATATAAGGACTATAAACCGTAGGCCCCGTCTCACAAATATCTGCTATGTTCATATAAAGTTTCCTGAGGGATGTTAAATAACCCACACACTATTGGAGAAGTGTAGGGTATGAAGTCCCCGGTGTTGTGGCTGTCCTGTTCTCTCCAGCAGAGATGGCCGACTTGGCAGTGATGTCTCTAAAAAGGCTCATTTGTGGTTTATGAGGCCACCTAAGCAGAAACAGCCATAAGTCAAAAAGGGACTTTGCCGAGTGCTGGAATACGTAGAGGTAAACGTAAAAAGCCATTTTCGAAATATCAAATATTCAGCTTCATAGTGAAGCAGTGAGGACAAAACCGATCGAAACACGTTGGAATGAATGTGGAAAATATTTACAAATCATCCACTTTCCTTTGTCTTTGTTCTCTAAACCTCTCTTTCAAGCTGAATTTTAATATATCGAAAAGGCCCATTTCGGGGGCTCTTCTTTTTCAAAGAAAATTCCACTTAGAAGCGAAATTCCACGTGCCCACTGAAACAGCATTTTTCGGTTACACAAGCGGACAATATACAGCCAATCGGACAAATAGCCCTGAACTGACAAGAGACAATCCGACCTTGTAAGCGGACGAAATTGCGCATGAAAACAGACGGTAAGCGACATTTTTTGATTTTGGTTTTCTTTTCCTTGCTTTTGTGTTCTTAGAATTTGTCATACCTCCTTAAGTGCAAAATTATATACAGTAATAGACCCATTTCTCAAGGAAAGCCCATTTCCTCAGTCATCGTAGTCTCGTGTGAGATATTCTTGTTCCCCCTCACCCCCTTCCCCCAATAACTTTTTTTCTCTCCCTTCTTCCTCCCCCAAAGCTATTTCCGGGATTTTCGCTCTATATACTGACAATTACCTGTTAGTAAAAGCACGGGCATTTTTAAAGGCACATCTGCGTAACCTTTCGCCACATATTTTTGTAGGTCTTCCATGTTTTTAATCTTGGTTGTTTCATCTGGCAGACTTTCCAGCACAGCTTTTTCGGCTTCCTTGAGAGATTTTACGTCCATTTTTCCCGCTGCCTTTATTTTGTAACCTCCGTACGGAAAGACTCGAGCGACAAAGTACTTTCTGTCCTTTTGAAGGAATCCCTGGGTACGTTAACAAGAATAACCTGTTAAAGGCTTGTTTGCCTTTACAGAAGGCAATTATTTTGACCAATTACAAGAGACGCAGGCAATGCGATTAACCAATCACAACGCAAACCAGACACATGTAGGCAGGCGGCGCCAAAGGCGGGAAAACAAGCGCGAGTAACGCGATCCTAACTTGTTTTGCTTTGACCTTTAATTGACTGGGATTTTGGAAATTTTAAATTTTATTACTAAGAGTTTCGATTGAAATCTTCTTCATCCGGTCGGAAGTTAATAAGCTAGAGAGCCCAGCGGCCATTCATTTGGTTGATTTTCTCAGTGACTTTGACTTTCACATTCTCTGTCCTGAAATCCTAGACGAAATCCGTTTGTGCATGACGTCAGTCAATCGATACTGAGCAGTTTCTATTGACTCAGCGATACCCGGCCAAGCGATACGAACTCAGTGGTTATAACTAGGCGAAACCAATAGTCGAAGGCCATCATCCTGTTTTAAACATAATTACGCATGGCGGGTTGAGAGTCATGTAAGAAGAACATTCCGTTGAACGTATATAAGTGACCAGTTCCAAGTTAGCTTGACAGCTTAGTTGGTAGAGCAATGCAACGCAAGGATTTTTTTTTTGGGGGGGGGGGGGGGGGAGGGAATGCTCAGTGCCAATTACTTAAGGTGATTCCTCAGTATTGCTCTGCGCATCCTGTACTGCGCATATGGTGTGTCAATATTTATAAACTGGTCAAATTTGCAACATCGTAAATATGGCGTAAGTCGATCATACAGTCTGGAACAGTTCTGAAAACACGTGAGAGAAGTTATGAATGAGCCATAGTTAACTCTTTGCGAATAAGTGCGCGCATTCCAAGGACGTCGAATTTTGTTGTTTCGATCTACGATAATCGAGATATACAGGTGCGATCCCCTTTAAATCCAAAAAATAAAAATAAAAAATCGATCGGAAGGAAAAAAGGATATGGCTAAAAACGTACATAGAGCCCATTACACAGGGATCTAAAACAAGGACTCGAGAAACGTTTTGATTCGACGTCGACTGATTTAAGTTGAGCGATTTTTCAATAAACTATATAGACAGTGTTCCATATGCTCTAGACGTTTTACCTATCAGGTGTTACTTTAGAAACCCTCCCGTTTAGCTACCGCAAAATGTATGCTGAGCCGATGAAATAACGCGCGTATTAAGTATCAGTACACTGAGGCATCAATGAGGTAAGATTGGCCCATTATATCTCTTAAGCAAGTACGGTGACTTCTCTTTTTTATTGTAGTTCGCAAAACAGCAAAGCAGGGATTAATAGCAAACATTCAGGAAAGTTTCAAGAAAACCGCTCGAAAATCATTAGGATAGTACGCGCACTCTCATTGGTCAAAAGCTGTGTTTAGATGACAGTCTGTAAACACGGCTATGACATCACACGAATTTTGATTGGTTATGTGTTGTCAGACGCGCGTTTTGATCGGCTGGTAGGAAATATGAGCATGTATGAAGAAAATCTGTTTCAATCAAGAAGTAAACAAACCAACATTTTCCTTCATTTGTGGAATTATTTTTAAGAAATATTTTATAAAAGCTATATAGGACTTTTTTTCCGTGATTACAAAGCCTCATCTAAACACTCGGGGAGTTGGGAGACAGATTTATGCCGGCAAACCATCGACTGCGTCTCGGTTTTGTATAACTGTCTCGAATTCTCCCAACTCCACCTCGTGTTTAGATGAGGCTATGGAAACACGGAAATTGCTTAAATATAACTGCGATTATCTTTCTAGATTTCATTTCATGCCAATCCTACAACCCCAATATATGAAATTATATGTATTCTAAAAATTGCTTTAACTGCAGGGGCGTAGCTAGGATTTTACAGTGGGGGGGCGGGGGTCACATTTTCTGGCGCTTTGGCTTCTCTAAAGATACCTCGTTTCTAAGATTGCAAAGTAATATACTGAAATAAGCCCCGCTCCGTTCACATTCAAGGTACAGCTCCAGCATAGTTAAAGCCTTTCCACGTGACAGGTGTTGACACGTATAATTAAAAAAAAAATCAAAAAAATTCACAGATGATTCTTTTTTAGCCAGATTTGGTGGAAATATTAGTTACCTCAAAGAAAAAACTTCTTCATCAACTCTGTCACAGTACCAGAACATGTACTTTAGAAATTTTCTCCCTTTTTCCGCAAAGATTTTGAAATTTTCTTGCAAGTGTTTTTATTTACGGTTATTTGTTCTGAAATTTCCTCGGTTTTTATGCTGAATATATCTTTTACTGAAAAGCCAAAAGTCCAGAAAAGTTAATTAGTTTCATGGGACTTTGAGGACCCTTGTTTTCAACCAAACGAAAATGAGATTTATGATCCTACCTAGTGCTCTAAGCCCAATTTTTTAAAAAGAAATCAATTTCTACTTACATTTTTCTTCAGGAAAGCACCTTCCTTATTTGGATCAATGATTCCAACACGAACGAATAACCCTCGTAAGTTATACTCTAAATCCTTCCACTTTTCAGTTGAGATCTTCCCGGCGTCTTTCACCGCGACAATCCAAGCGTCTTTACCTCCATCTATCACGAGAGTTTGGTAATTTTTGGAAGTGATTTCGAATATGCCATATTGCTTTGAGAACACTGGCACAAAGACGAGAAAAACCCCGAGAAGTAATTTCCAGATTTGCGCTGAAAAGCTCATCCTTTCCAAAAATGACTGAAAAGACAGGTGCAGTGAATTTTGGTGTTCTAATTTAAATCGCGTAAATGAGCCCAGTCTGGACAAATCGCAAAATTCAGTTGCCTTATGCGTTGTCAAAAATAGTATGAAAACTTGGACTGAGCATAAATCGGCTTTTCAGCTCGCCGTTTTGGCAAACCTAGCCAATGCTACACCCAGAAGGTTTACAAAATAACCGAAAAGGAAGTTATAACTTTGTTAAACGCATTTTAGAATACAATTCCCTTATACAACTGTTTGGTCCCATATTACGTGGCATTAGTTAAGTCTGATAACGTCTACCAGCTGAGTAAACATATCATGAATTTAATAATGACTCCCATAAGGACGAAGACCTTAACTGCAGAAGGAAGAAGAAAGGTTATTAAGTTTTGCCTTAAAGCACTGAGTATGACCCGGTTGCATTTTGAGTTCTCTAACCTCTTCCGTTCAGAAAAGCTATGATCATATTTTTGATCGGTGCTTGAATGAAGTTAATATCAACTAGCCGCCACGAAAAAACTCATCGCTGAGTGTCAGTTTTTTAACCCTTTCAGGCCCGATAGTGCCAAATGGCACTTATAGATTTTACTCTGTCTAACGCCAGACGATTTTACTCGTCAATGGGGAACCCCTCGGGCCTGAAAGGGTTAAGCTAACAGCATCCGAAAACTATGTCCCCGTTTAACCCTTTCAGGCCCGATAGTGCCAAATGGCACTTATAGATTTTACTCTGTCTAACGCCAGACGATTTTACTCGTCAATGGGGAACCCCTCGGGCCTGAAAGGGTTAAGGGTTCTGTGCCTTACAGCTATATCCGTCTGAACACACAGTAATGATTAGGTTTGTATTTAAAACGCTAGAGTGAACCCTTTCCTGTATGTTATAGAAAAAAAAAACAGTAATCAAGGTTGGAATTTCATGACGAATTTCACGAATTGGGGGTATTTGATCATTAGGTCATGTTATGATCAAATTGCTCATTACCTCACAAATGTGATGTTTTCAAAAAACGTTCTGATGTGACTCCAATTTGAAATTTCCAATATGAGTGGCATTTCTTTATGGAATGAAATGCCTTTTTCAGGTGCGCTAAAGGGATGTTTTCGACAAAAAATTTGCGATTTAACGCTGATGAACTTTTTTTTGACAATTTTTTGGTATAAGTGGTACCAATACTGTATTTTAATGTTATTAGCGGTAGCATTTATAGCCTGTAACGTATATGTGAATGTTACAGTATTTGAATTAAACGCCATTTCCGACACTAGCTGGGCCCATACAGGGACAGAGAAAAACTCTTGAAACTTTTCAAATTTTTGAAGAAGCGTTTCCCTCTTTTCTTTCTCCAATACCCCTCTATTTCAGCACTCGATCTCCCCCTCCTTTTAGAGCTTAAGTGCTACATGTATGCAGGCTAGGAAACGAGATACGGATACAGCTTTTGATTATTAACACCAGGCGCGTAGCGTCCTATACGCACATACGCACGTGCGCACTTGAAGTGACCAGAAAATTTTGAAGTTTTTAGCAATTGTTTCTATTCTTAACATTTTACTTGTACGCAACCAAGATTTCGTGATGAAAGCACCACTTTGATTAAATTCTAAAAACTAAAACAAAAGCTATACCATGTTCTAACTTAGTTTTGCTTTATACCCTTCTTTTGCACTAACACTGCAGTGCTGTTTGGCCTGCGTGCAACAAAAAGGCGAGGTTGCAAAGGAGCGACGTTCCGAGAACGTTCTTGACAATTCCAGTCACGCTAGCACAACCAAAACAATGTTTTGTTTGCACCAAGTTTGCTCAAAATAAGGGCAAGACGCTTCGTTCTTTGCTTGTATTCACACAACTACTTCGACAAGAAATAAAAAAGGCAGTATTTTCCGCTCAGTTTACTTAGGTTTCTAGATCATATGTACTTGTGCGTACTTGAAAAAATGACCACGCTACGCGCCTGAACACTAGAGTACCGGTAGAAGATCTTTTGGGTAAATTTCTGAGGGAGTCTGAAAAGCTTAAAATCTTTGCTTTCCCATAGCTTAGAACTGCATGATCGATAAACAGGATGAGAAAAAATTCAAGTGGTAGAGCGTAGTCCAATGTTTTTACCCTCCCGTCCGTCCCCTATTTTTTCTTCTTACCCAGTTCTACACGGTGTACTTAACTGGTTACCAGTCCTCAATCTTGATCAATCTTGAGTACATGGATGCTGAGAAATAAATTATTTTAAGTGTACCGGCTGATTTCGTGGCAGTGCGTGGAGAACAATTTAAAAGCTTAGCTTTTTCGTAATCCTACCAGCATTAAGATGAGTGCTGCACCGTTTACGGTGGAAATGATCTTCGTGTTTCTTCTGACATTGTGTCTACTTCACCAGTATGGAAACTGGCGCAAGCAACACTGGCTTGTCACATCAGCCGTGTTCGTTTCCTGGTATTTCTCGTTTTTAATCGTGTTTATTCTTCCTTTAGACGTCTCTGCGGTGAGTGAAGTTCAAACTATCCTATAACGCTATCATAAGCTTTCGATTGAACTGATGAGGCAGGCGAATTTAAAAATTATGTAGATTTGTTTATTCAAAATTAATTATATGCAAGATCGTACATATATATTTGCTCCAAATCTATTAAAAGATACGTGCATTTGTTATTATTTTATTCCCGTGAAGAACTGCTTTTTCTTGTGTTTTAGAAGGCAGTACTTTCTGTTTGTCGTATGAATTTTTAGTTTTAAGCACATGAGCGATTTTAAAGGCTGCCTAGCTGTTTAGTGATTTTCGTACTCATGATACTGTTTTCAGAGTAAGTTGAGCTAATACTCAGATGTGCAGAAAAGAGATGAAAGACCTTCATTTTTAACCTTTTTCTCTCTTTATATTTGTAAAATGTACTGTTTTGCATTTTCAGTGTTTTTCTTTTTGCACTCTGCTTTTTCTTTCATGTGTTAGTGCTTATTTCTCGGTGTCTGTTTATGTATGTGTTCTATGGCTAATATGTATGTTTATGGACTTAAATTTGTGTAGGTAATCATGTGATTTGATTGCAATTTGGAATAAGTGAGCACAAAATTGTATGAGCCTGTAGGTTGAGTGCAATTTGTGGTCTTTGAAAAACAATTATTACGAGTGCTTATTATTAATATTCCAAATTGCACAAGAAAAATCATGTGATTACTTATTAATGATAAACATGCAAAAATTTCACCTTTATTGCACTAATTTCAACTATCTGCTCTCTCTTTGGGATTAATATTGACGTGCTCTCAGCCAAACAACACACTGATATTTTTGCATGTCATATTATTAGTACATGTAATCACATGAGTTCAAGTCTTTTTTGGAATAATATTGCACCTTGTGTAAAGAGTTTTAGAGACCAATAAAATTGCAAGAGCCCAGGCAAGTACAATAATTGTTTGTTGTCTTTGAAAAATTTTCAAGTAGTTATTTGTTCCAAATTGCACAAGGAAAATCATCATTAACATAACAAAAATCAATAATATACATGAAAAAATTTGGGTTAGCTCATTTATAATTACGCACAAAATAAAAATTAATAGGAAAATGTGTTGATCACACAATTTTGCAAAAAAATGAGCCATTCAGGGATCCTATTTAATTGTCTTCTTTCAGATCTTTTACCTATCAGATTGCCTGGCTTATTATTTCTGTTTGCACTGAATTACCTCTTTTCTTCTATTGTACGTGTGTCCTGAAAAGTACATAATTTTCTCTTAGTCATCAACAGGGAAGGCTACCAGCAAAGCCTGGAATCTAATTGACATGATTGCGCCAGTTAAGAAAATTGACCGAGTGAGACTGAGAACTGGTTTTTTTTAAATAAACAAACAAAAAAACAGATTGACATTACAGGAATATCGGCCGCCAGGAAACATTGAAACAGGGAAAATTCCTGGTCCATTAAAAAATATGTTGTTTCATTTTAACACGCTTTCAACAGTTAAAAGTCACAATACTTGGGACAAATATTTTGAAGAAAATTCAAGTGTATCTTGAAAAAGAAGCTTTGTACCTTCCGGGACTTCGCGATGGCAGTCGTGAAACAGTCCATAGTTTCTATTTCCTTCAAAAGTTGCGTAGGGGTCACGGTCAAATTCTCCTTTTTAGTTGGCATGTAATTGAAATGTAGTAAACTCTAGAATTTCCACAGTTCCATTCAGTATCTTCCTAGGCAGCCTGAGACAACAAAAACCATGATCAGGGTTTGAGCCAGGCCGGGCCATTAAGCCAATCCCGCACTGATATTGAAATTGTCCCTTAAAAAAATGGCCAAGGGGACATTTTTGTCCCCTTCAAAATCTGGGGGAAAACTCAGAAGGAAGCACACAAGAAGAGATACAATGTACAGTTTAGTACAAAAATTACATGCTGAAACACAGACCGTCATGCATTTTAAGTTCATTTTAAAGTACAGTCACTCTACTGATGTTCAACCAAGCGTGATGCACGCATCTGGGAATTAATATAACATGGTGAAAACTTATTTGTACAATAGATAGCTTTTTCGCCTCAAATCGAAGGTGGATTGATCAGAGAAAAAAAATACAGTTCTAAGAGATATTTTTTTCGCCTCAAATCGAAGCCAGATTGATCAGAGAAAAAAACACAGAAGAAGAACAGTGTTTTAATGAGGAAGAAAAAGATGGGGCTCAAACGAAACCACAATCTTTCCAGAAAACTTGGTTGCGAGATCACACGTTGTTGGGCTATGAAAAGGAGGTGATGTTCTGCTATTTTTGTTCTGCTATTTTTGCCCCTTGGCATCGGAAAAAGGTGTACAAATCTTAGAATCTCAACTCTCTTAAGACACAACGACTGTAAAGAACACATGGATGCTGTTAATTAGGAAACTATGGGGGATACACTCAGCAACACCATCACAGCGCCATGTTTTTAGAGAACAATGGTCAATCGAACGCCATTGACTCCATTTTCTTAACTTTCTGGTTTGTATTAATTTTTTAATGACAAGTAACAGGTAATAAAATATGTTTTTGTTGTCCTGCCTTTTCCTTGTTTGAATGTAAGAAAACGGAAAAAAATTGTCGGTCCCCCTAAAAATGAAAATGTCCCCAAAATTTTAGCACTGGTCAACAAGAATGGAAAAATTTTCCATGTGTATTATAAAAAGGATGTAAATAATAGGGAAAAGTTAATTATTAACTTTTCCTCATCGAATGTCATTTGTGCGCATGTAAGTTTTTGCATTACCGGTACATAGTCTTTATGAAGAGAACAAGACTTTAAAATTAAATTTGAAAAAAGACATGTTTCGGCAACTCCTGTGCCATCATCAGTTTGTGGATGGAATAACAATGATGTACAATATATAGCGGAAAATTAGAATAACAATGGTGTGATACAACAACTGATTACAAAGAGAGATTAAGATGTACATGAAATAATTGTTGATTTAGAGAGGGTTTCTCCCAATGAATGTGCAATGCCTCCTTGATTTTGCTTGATCTATGACAACAAAGCATTCGCTCGAACGAAGTGCCCGACACCCAGGTGACTCCTGTAAATGCTTAAAAATGTAAGAGGCCTTATCCCTATTTAAGTGCTTGTTTATGCGTGACATGCAAATGTGTCGGGAAGTCTCGCCAACATAGCAGGCACCGCAGCCTGCACAACTAAATCTATAAACAACGCATGATTTGAGCTCTTTAGGGATAAGGTCTTTCACGCTAAACAAAGAGCCGATTTTGAATGAAAAAAACACTAGCTTGATATTAAAGCTGTTGTCACAAAAACGCTGATGTTCTGCGAATCCGTTTTTGTGTCGTGTCGGCAACAGTGATCCCTGCACTTTGAGCATACTAGAGATTGCAGACCACTTTTTAACCCATTGACTCCCAGGGGTTCCCCATTGACGAGTAAAATCATCTGGTGTTAGAGCAAAATAGGCTGGTTAGGACGTGTCAAAGGGTTAATGGTCGGGAAAGGGTTTTTACTGTTGCTGTGGTCAGAAAACGTCATACTGTGCTATAAAGAATATTAACTAAGATAGGAAAAGTTTTTCGTTGGTGCTCAGTATGACCTTTTATAATGGATATAACTGCTTGTAACTCACTATGAAGTTGTCAAACCACTTGCCATTATGATAATTATCGATATAAGACCAACTGTTGAAACAATAATGGAAAATAAAGCTGGTTGTTGCTATGGTACAATATGCAGCCTTGTCACAGAAATGCACAGGAAAATTAAGTTTATATGCCTGTTTCAGTGGACTTTTATTGCTAAAAATATAACTTAGTTTTCTTGTTACCTTTTTCTCACAGACTTTTTACAGAAAGTGCTTATTGGCTGCCGAAGCAGAATCACACAAGTTAACCTCGCAGCATTTCACTAACCATTCGAAAATAAATGATAGTGTCATAGACGATAGGCCAACAAAATGCGAAAAACCGTGGAGTTTTTTACCAGAACAAGTTCTCCCTGATTTATGGAGGGTTGTTTATTGGTCTTCTCAAATACTCTCCTGGTAAGTACGTGAATCAGTACTTTCTGTTCATCTTGTTCTCAGAAGGTGGAATTAGCTGTCAAAGATTTTTTTTAATTGGCTGAATTCCTTTATTAAAGGTGCCTGCAAATGAGGAAACCATGTTGTGCAAACATTGTTGCGGAAGCAAATGTTTTCCCCCTGCTTGTAGCCCCTGGAAACATTTGTTGTGGAAGTAAAAATTTTCTGAATTTGTTCAGAAATGTTTTGCTTCCTCAGCAAATGCTTCCTTGTTTGCGTGTGGAGGAAACATTTCAAGAAACAATGTTTCCACAATGTTTCCTTATTTGTGGGCGCCTTTAGAGGCTAACTTCCAAAATGATATAATTTTTATAACGCGACTGAGCTTGTTATTATGGGCATGAAGTTTATGCAAAAAACCTTGAACAACACTCTGGTCTCTATGAAAATATGCCTCCAAGAGGTGACATTGCTATCACAACTCTGACATAAAAAAGCCGTGCAGATGCTGATATCTAACTTAAATATGAGTCCTTTCACAGGAACACACGAGCCAATCAAATTGACCTTCTCATATTACTGAGAGGCATCATAACTCAGTTGGTAGAGCATTAATGCACCAGCATCGAAGAGGTCATGGGTTCGAATCTTGTTGAAGCCACCTGAATTTCTCGGGTGTCTATATTAATTATAAATTCTAATATGCGGGAAAAGAAGATCTTTTTATAACAAGTGTTATTGAAAACCAAAAAGAAAATTGGGGGTAACCACACATTTTTCGAAGATAATTAATCAACAATATTTGTAAAAAGCTTTAAAAATAATGCAAAGCAATGTATGGTGTTCTTTTCCAAATTGAAGGTTAATTATCTCTGAAAAATTCGTCGTTACCCCCAATTTTCTTTTTGGATACAAAGAGCACTTGTTAAGTTCTGCTTACTCTGCATAGTTTTGAACCGTGCAAAAATATCCCTGTACTAATAAGCACCACCCATAGGATCTCTGAGTATCTTGAAATGTGTGGAACATATGCGCAATAACAATTATAGTCGGCAGTGCGTCCTTAAAAAAGAAAATTGCTCAAATTGTCCATATAACTGTGAGGATCACTTCTCTCTTTTGCCTTAATAAATAAATCAAGAAATAAGTTAGTTTACTTAACATTTATAAATAAGGAAGCAAATTGAGTTTTAAACAAGTAAGACTGTCCAGCATTACTTGTGATAAATAAAACTGATTCATGTGCATGCTTACTAGTCCGCATGCTGGATAAGGATGCATTGGTCTACTAAATAAAGTTATGTGACCTTTGAGCAAATTAGCCTGTGCGTAGCAGGCGATGGGGTTGGGAGTAGGAGTAGTTTCCCTGGTCGTTTTCTTCCAAATTCTCTCCCTGCTCCTCTCCCCTCAAATGCATGCTATGAGCAAGTCATATCTGGTCTGAATTGTTGGGAATGTTCTTGAGAAATAAATGCTTTGTTGAAACTTAAATGCTTATTTTCAATGACAAAATGAAGATAAGCACAAACACATGCAAACTTGCTAGCTTCTTGATCATTGTTAGGACAAAGTTGAAAGACACTAATAAGTTTAAAAACTTGGAAAATCAGGTGGCTCCCACAGGATTTGAACCCATGACCTCTATAATGCTGGTGCAATGATCTACCAAATGAGCTGATAATGTTGGGAGCATGTCAATTTGTTGGGTTCTTGTGTTCCTGTGAAAGGACTTGATGAATGAAATAAAAAAATATACAACATATACAACACAATTCGATTTAGGAATTTTGTCACATAAATATTCGTAATATGTATTTAATTAGTAATTAATCAAAATTTAATATATTTTATATAAGCATAGTACAAATTGTAATAATTATGTTTATTATATACGCAGCTGTTCTTGACCACAACCTGTAATTCAGTCTTGACTGCGAGAGGTTGAAATAAACAAATCATTCAAACAAATCATTCATTCATTGATTATAATTTCATTACTTCAAATTTTGAAGTGTGGGTAATAGATGAAAGGGAGAAGTGATCCTCGCAATTACCTGTATTAAAGTACTACTACTACAGAAGTCATATGGGTTCAAATCCCATTGGAGTCACCTGAATTTTTCCGGTGTCTATAAGAGACAATAGGGAGCTTACGAAACGACGACGCAGACGGCAACGACGACGCTACAGAACAATAGGTTTAGTGAGCAAAAACAATGGTTCTGCACGCTCCGCACGGGCTTTTAACATTTTGGTACAATTTTTTGCGGTCATCTCCTAAATGACGACGTGAAATGACCAAATTCAAGGTTCTGTGGAGGACGTTAGCACATGACGACGAATTTTCAGTTCTCTCTCTACGCTTCCAACCCACTCATACCAGTTTAATTCCTCTACAGTTACTACAGATTTTTAAAGCGAAACGACATGAAATAGTTTCGTACTGATATGAATAACGCGAACTCGTATTTTTAAATGAAGTCCTCATAGCCGTCGTTGTCCTCATTTCGTAAGCTCCCTAATTGCTTAAATTGTGGACCTAGATAAGTCCGAGGATCAGTTCTCACGTTCATCCAGTCAAGCATAATGTTATGCAGATTATATTGCCTCTGTTTGCACTTGTAGTGAAAACTGCCCAAAAGTTTTAATGTGCCGTTTTTAGGGTTATCCTTCCGATAATGCAGTCCTACTCATATGCTGGAAATTTCACAGTACGTGGCAAAATCAAGACTGCCTTGTATGAGAATGCACTTTGGTATGGCAGTTATCTGGTGATCTTTGTTATACTTTTGGTTTACGTTATTGTGAAACCAGAATTAAAATTAGATGGGTAAGTTAAGTTTTGTTATATCTGTTGTGTTTCAAATTAATTTTTTTCTTGGTTTAAAATTTTCAAACCAGTTCAATTTTGATTTTTTGTTGTCTAATAGTAGAGCTCTGCATGCGTTCAGAGCACCATGGGTAAGAAAATATGGTAGCCCATCTGTACATGTGCCAGAAAATTTGGTTTTGGTGACCGTATGACTGTATGACTTTATGCCAATGTGACTAGTATCACATGACCATATCATGGGCTCAAGTTTAGAGCTCATCGTGGCAGCCATACTCCAGTTAGTTTACAGCATATATCTGATTTTGGACATCCATGTTATGGTAAATTATATAATAACCCAAGTTATTCATGGATTTTGATGGGTTCTTGCCTATGATCTTTTAGAGGACAGACGCACGATTGACGTCACCATCAGCTTTTATGCGAATAAAGTTTAATTCTTTATAATTATATAAAACAAATAGATTCCATGTTGCCGTGGGTTTGTTCAGTAATAGATCACAGAAGACGTCAAAATGTGGTAAGAACATCGGTGACACACTCGGCTATTGCCTCGTGTGCCACTTTTTTGTTCTTACCACATTTTGACGTCATCTGTGATATATTACTGAACAGACGCACGGCAACATGGAATCTATTTGTTAATTTGACACCTGTCAAAACAAGGTATCCGCTGACCAGTATCACCTGCTCAAGTTCAGAGCTCATCAAGGTCGTTGTTGTTGTTCTTTTTTAACCCTTTGACGTCCAAACCGGCCTAAAGCGGCCAGACTTAGTATTTTACTCTGTCTAACGGCAGACGATTTTACTCGTCAATGAGGAACCCCTGGGAGTCAATGGGTTAATCACTCACTGAAAAATTATGTTCCCATTAATTGGGTCCATGATGAGGGTCCTTTTTTTAACAGGCCATGTACACAGTAAGGAGGTAGGGATCAAGGTTGTGGACCCTTGGATCTCTTGTGCTGTTTTTAAAGCTCTACGTGATAACGTATAGAGACATTTTGCAATGCTGTGCTAGACCTATTTCACCTATTCTAGGCTTGCTATTTTCCAAAAACTTCAACATTTCTACAACGTCTGCTTATTGTGCAAATTAACTCTTAATGTACCAGTTTCCGGAATAAACTTTGACTGGAGTAATCTTTTCTTCCAAAAAACTCCTTGTTATGTAACTTTTCTTTCAAGCTCTGAAGATATTTAGAAAAAATACTCCGCAGTCATGTTATCCTATCGATATGATTTTTTCACATTTGTTGTAGTATAATTAATTTTATTTTTAATTTCATAAAATGCATTGCTAAGTGGAAATATTCAGGGGCTTCCATATAAGGTCTCAGAATTTTTTATAAATATGGCCTGAATGTTTCTGTAGAGAAAGAGGCCATGTAGTCTCTTTGTTGATCAATACATATGGTATATCTCATTAGATGTTTTGGTGTGTAGTATTTCTGAGTATTTTTATGATCGAGTTGTGCTGTATTTTGACAAGCCCGCTTGGGCGAGTCAAAATACAAACAACTTGTAGAAATACTTATCCATACTACACGTCAAAACATCTAATAGGCTACATGTATTTATTATCCAGGCAACTTTTTTAAAAGTTGCCAAATTTACACTAAACAACCAAGAATGTGTGACAGATTTGTGCGTGCGGGGAAGCGTCAGCAACCAAACTAGTCAAACCAGTTCTCTACTGTACAATGACCAACTGTACAATATCGTGGAATATTTGTACTCGTTTCGTGCGTTTTGGCACAATTACTAAATACAGCTGGATAATAAAGTCAGTGACTCAACTCAAACCAGTCGTCAACTTCAAATTTTACCGAAACCTTGTCTAATATTTTGTCATTTTAGAACTTACTTGAAAATCATTGGCATTACAGCGTCAAACACATGGGGATTGCTCCTGCTAGTGTTTTTAATGGGTTATGGTTTGGTTGAAGTACCACGCGTTACATGGAACAGTGCTAGGTCGGAGTATCAAATGGCACATGCCTACTTTAAGATCTCAAAGCTCAGTGTTGAAAAAGAAGAGGCCGATGAGCAGCTTACTGAAGTACTGGAGGTAATAACAGAAGCAACCCTCCGTTATGGAGGGGGTATATAGTTACTTCACTGGACTAGGTTAACTTGGCCACAGCCAAGGACATCATGCCAGCAAGTATGCCTGCCTTGCAATACAGGCATGAGGCAACCTCTTGGTTAGGCACTGAGGCCCCTCATCCAGTGGTCCCTATGGGCGGTGGGTATTATTCGTATATTGTTAGACATACATTCCTTGTCCCCTTGCTTATGCCCAATTTGTGTGTCTGGTGTCTTTTATTGTGCAGCACCTAAGTGTCAATTATATCTTATTATATGGCTTGTGTTTGTACCTGATATAACGCGCACTCTGATTGGCTAATTGTGACTGAATTGTAGGGCATTATTCTCCCGTAATTCCCGCGGGCCGATTACGGGCTTGCAAAAACAAAGCAAAAGGTATTAAATTAAAAAGCCATATAATAAACTGCTTACTAACCGAGCTAGCTCGAGCCGTACTGGGGAATATTGGCCCTCGGTCGCTGCGCTCGGTCCGTACTGCCATGACCTCGGGCCAATATTCCCCAGTATGGCCCTCGCGCTCGGTTAGTAAGAAGTTAATAATGCCTTTCAAGGTGGATCTAAAATCATTCTCATTCCCAGGACTGAAAGGGTTATTAAAAGAGGACATAGTTTTTGAGTGGGCTTAATGACACATGTCTCTTTCACAGGAAGTAAATCATGCATCCTCAGCTCTGCGTTATCGACACCCACTCAGAAAATACCTTGAAGTTATCATTAAAAAGGTTGGTTTTGTGAAATATTAATACCTTTGTTTAGTGTAGTGCATCGGTTTGATGAGAAATGACGAGGGCAATTTGGAAAACTTTGAAAATACAAGTGAAATAAAAGTGGGTAAAAAGCAGTTTAATCGGAGTCAGAATCTGAAAGAAAACTCTCTTGTAACTTCACTTGCTCTGGATAAGCAACTGTTAACCAATCAGGATCAAGTGATCATGCCTCAGTGCCGGTGGCTAGTGGTTGATATTTACCTTGTTGCTTTGCCGCTCGGTAATATCCACCACTAGCCACCTCCACTTTGATGAATAGTTGTTAAATACGATTACTGTAGTTACTAGATGTATATTGAAGCTATAAGAGGCTGTCCTTTTTACAAAAATACTTTTAAAATGGCAGCTGATTGAATTTGTGGCCTTTTCCTCAAGGTATAATTTCGTCTCACAAGGAACAGGATTGTAAATTGCCCTTGCAGGCTGGTCCATTACCATTTTGCCTCATTGCGGAAGATAACGCTTTGAACCTTAGAAAATAGGTAGCATAGGTTTGGACTTAAGGTAATTCCCATGAAAATGATGTACTATCCAGATTTGTTTCAAACTTGGCACAATTTATTGATATTCATACACAGGACATTTAAAAAATGCAATAAAAAGATGGGGTCACTGTGCTTGTTTTCATGCTGTAATTGCCCTTTATTCTAAGTGTATTTACCGAATTTCGTGAGATAAGTTCGAAACTAGACCAACCGGAAAAATTTTTGTAATGTAGCAAAAGCTACTAAATATTACTGAAAACTTGAACCTGCTTGTTTGTCCGGGCTATAATCTTTAAGAAAGTGATTTCAAATTGCTCAATCGTGCAAAGAAATGTAAGCAAATTGGACTGCTACAGTCATCACCTTGCACTCGGTGTCAGACTCCAAATGCAGTTTAACGTCATTTATATGTAAATACTACAACTTCCACTATCCAACATTTTTTCTCGTTAAAATATGTTTTCCGTGTACCTATTACGCATAAATAAAACCATTTAAAATGGGGGGTCACTGTGCTTGTTTCCTCGTAACACGATGATAAATGGATGGCAAAGGGGCAATTTTGGCTTCAAAATGATCATTTTCTGCGAAAGGACTGGGGCGAGTTCCAAAACAACACCTTAACCGCGAAGAGTTATCACGATTGCTCTTAAAAGGTCTTGAACAGCAAAAGCGGCCATTGTTGCCTCTCTTTAGATGGCCGGCGCGAAACACCGCCATCTCCGAAGTCGCAATGTTATGCGCAGTATGAGATGGGCGGACGGGTGCAAATCAAGGGAATCACCTTAATGGGACACTTTGTGTTGGATGGCAAAATTGGGCGTGCATAAGTACAGATCTAGTTACTCGCATTTCTAGACATACTGTAAGCGCACAGTCGAGACTCTTTACAAGCTTGAAATACTCCCATACAAATCCTTTCAGTAATTATTTTTATTAGATTTGCACAGTCACGCATTGCGTGTGTCCAATGTGTTTTTACAGTCACATGCTGCTTGCACAAAACTGGGCATTCCTGTTAGTATTATGATACCTACCGGTTGTAAAAAATATAATATTGTTTAGAATAGTGGGCTGTAGTTTGTCACCTTCCAGGCCACAAGTGATGAAGTGGGTGGTAGGCCTGTGCTTTGAGCAAAAAATTAATAAACTTCTCCCTTTCATTGTGACATTTGGACACTGGAACAAGTTACAGAAACTTGGACATTAAGGATAGTGGGGATGTGGGAATGGGAATGTGGAGACATGAAGACAAAGAGATGTCCTTGTGTTGTCCTGTCCCTTCATGCCCTAGACCTTAAGTCCTGGTGTTCCAGAGTCCTTTGTCACTGCGTCTCTGTTCCAATTTTTTCAACAGCTCTTTTCAGAACATTTTACAACTTAGGTCAGAGCTGTGCTTCTTATCGACTTGAGATTCACCTTCCAGTCTGTTTGATTTATCTAGTGTCCAGAATCTTCACAGTCCACATTTAACAGAGGAACCGATGACTATGTCGATTATGCTGATTATCTGAAAGAAACAGGAAGCCTGATCAGTGAGACATACACCGAGAAAAGCTTAGCAAAACTTCACAAGCGTGTCATCATTGTTACTCATACATCTAAACGCACTCAGTGGTGAGGATCTCATTTCTGAAGGGGTGAATTTTTTAGGGACCTGAAGACCCCTCACACACAGTGGACTCCATTCCCCCAGCTGTGTGTGAGAAAAACATTTTCTGCTTTATTCATTCCTCAACCAGTGAAAAAAAAACTCACTTTTTTTCATATTTTAGTAAATACATGATTGTATTCCATAATTGAGGACTACTGGGTTATTCAACGAATGACCCTTGGAGCATTAATTGGGGATGCTGTAAATTGAAATACAAGACAATACATACTTAATTCAGCACTCCCCATAGGGGCTTTTCAGGGCCAATAAAACACAATGAGCGAAATGACAGAACACAACAACTGTTAAGATTCCCAACTGACCAGAGGCAAACCAGTTGGCTATTCACCAGTATGGTCGCGAAATTGAAGCAGGGACTACCAGGACCAAATTCAATGAGTGGTTAGAACGAGTCTCCCCTGCAGATCTCAAGGCAAGCATCCAAACCACTAGGCTGCACTGCCTCCTCAACAATTAACGCAAATCATGTCAAATGTTGGTTTTTGAGGAGAGGAGAGTACCTGAGTACCTGGAGGAAATTAACCTCTCAACTGTCACTTAATACTCGTAGAACAATAATACTGAAAGTAAATGAAGGGGTTTAACAGGATTTGAACCTGTGCTTTTCAAGGTTCTGGAGGAGTGAGCTCTGAAGTTAGCTGAAAGCAGGTCTACTCAATAAATTATTGTGAAGGTTACATCGGCAGTGTGACCGAGTGGTTTTACCGTTTATAGGGCCTATGCCTTGAGATCCGGAGATCCCGAGTTCACAATGACCACTCACTAAATTTGTTTCAGGTAGTCCATGGTTTAATTTCCTGGCGCACTCGTAAAATAGCCAACTGGTTTGCCTCTCGCCAGTTGGGATTCTTAACGATTGTATAATGTTCAATGCTCGGAGATATTAGCCATTAGCTACTCTGAAATCAGAGGGTAAACAAAGTGATCATTATTTAATTGAATAAATTTTATTGAAATAAAGGAGTTACAATGAAGGGATGTAAAGTCCATATTATAGAAAAAGGATCTCAGACAATTTTAAATTAGATCCCTAAAGGAGACTTAAATGAGACTTAGAAGACTTATTATTTTTGAACTTTGACAACAACATAACAACCTTTATTTGCACCGATATAATTTATTAATTATTATTTTTTGACAACAAATGAAACCCAAAAAATATTCAGTACGAGCTGCCTGGAATCACCATAAGTGCTAAAAAGACCAGACAGCCTATGTTTCCTAGTATAATATTACAAAATTGATGAAAGATAGTCTAACAGGTCGGTACACGAAATATACAATCCATGTAGCTAAAAATTTGTGAGTAATTAACATACAGGCAAATAAGACAGAGAAGCAGAGACACACAAAACACACACACACGCACCCATACAATGAATACCCGTATAAGCTTTATAATATTATTACAAATCAACACATGTTTGACATCAGCAGAAGAAACACAAGAAAGCTATAAATTTTGCCATGATTCTGTAAATAACTGAGCAAAGGTAAAAAATGCCTTAATGCATGGTTACTGCATGGTAATATATATAATATATATATAATATATTAATATATTTAAAGTTTGATTTCTTTCTTAAATTTCAAATGGCAGTTTCTTTTGTGGTGAATGGAAGATTACAAAATTTGATTTATCTATAGTAAGGGATTGCGAAGTTTATTTGCACACAACTTGGTATGGACATTAACTAATTCATTGTTTAGTTTAGTTTCAAGATCTCTTAAAGTCATATGCTTATGACAGCTGGGAATTCTCATTTACTCAGCAAATGTCCACATTCTATCTCTCCCTTTTTCTGCCATCAATGCATCACATCCTGATACCGGTACTTTTGATTTTTGTTTATAGCCAGTGGAATATGCAGCTTGAAAAAGTCTTTGATTTAGAAGATCTTTTACGAAACTCAGGAAGCAGCGACAGGTATGTTACACTTTAACCCTTTAAGGCTCAAGGGGGTCCCCATTGAGGAGTAAAATTGTCTGGCCTTAGACAGAGTAAAATCTGTAAGTGGCCACTGGTATTTAAAGGGCAATGTTGCATGGCAAATAATAATATTATATCATAATAGTAATGTGCAGCCTTCTATCACATAAACCACAATAGAGGGCTGTGCATAATAGCACAAACACAAGTTGATCCATTAACTTTAACCCTTTGTTACTTAAGGCAACGTTTGGCTGAATTTAGACTTATTTTTCTTAAGTCTCAGTTACCAGGGTAATGAAGTTGCTTGATCTGTGGGTCTACTTTCCTGAATGCGTATCTCAGATGGCGAGCTGTCAAAAATTGCTTTAATAATCAGGACAATATTTTGCATGATGTTACCCGTTGTCATCAATTGCCAACCTGGAGGTTAAGTGGCTTTCCGTGCAATTTCTTTGTTCGGCGGCTGGGAAAGTTAAATGTTAGAGAAATTTGATGCCAATCTTTGTAAAAATTGATGGGTGAAGAGCTCCTTGAGCAGTCAAAATTTACTCCAACGTCACTCTCAGGCTTTATTAGGCTTTATTATTATAATTTAGATTTAAAGAGGAGTGTGTCACAAAATGTAGCCAAACTCAGCAAATTGGAACTGGCAACCAAATCAAATGAGTAAAATCGTCTGGGGTTAGACAGAGTAGAATCTGTTAAGTCGCATTCCCAGGATGAATGGGTTAGAACATTCTTGAAGAAAGGTTCGAATACAACAGCAAATTGTCAAGTACAACAAGACGCAGGGATGGGCAAAATTGAAGAAGGCTAAAATGGATTGTAATTACAGCTTTTGAAAACTGTCCAGCCTTCAATCTGGTGTTTGTAATTATGCAACTCTCGCCTGCAAACACTCTCTTTTGTCATGAACCTTTGATTTGTGTTGTTAAATGTACTTTCTGGATTAACAATAAGTTGCAAAGTGAGCAGGAAAAAGTAAAATTATTATTTAATTGGTACTTGACTATGCATTATCTGCACTGCCATGACACAGTTCCTTTAATGGTCGAGGTACACTATGACCATAGCAAAGCTGATTTTGCTGATTTCCCATGGCTGCTCACTGACTTGCTTCAGTTGTTATCTGATGCCTTTTCTTCTTAGGTATTACAAATCTTCATTGAGAGGACCCTCCACTGGAGTCAAACCTGTTTTTGGTATGGCTTAGAAATTTTGCAACATTTTATGTGTACATTATGACTGGATTTCGTTCATGCTGGACTGGGATTTGAATTCAATGTATGTGAAGGAAAGTGTCATTTTTCATTTGAAGCCATTTTCCATTAATTTGAATTTTTTTTACAGTTTATTGTAACAGTTGTAAATCAGTTTGGGTACATCTAGCTTGGAAATGCAGTTGTTACTACGTATGGCATAATTATAAATAATATCAGAAGCTCATAGCCTGGCAGTGTTAATGTAGCTCGCTCATTTTCCCGTGCCTGCAGCTTTGATCTTATTTTTGTCCATATTTGGGGATAAATTGTATCAAAAACTCCCCAGCTTTGTTCCAAGGAAGAGTTTCAAGTTACATGCATCAAGGTCATGTGCTGCTCATAATAATTATGCACTATACTTGTTATACAATATTATTTTCACTATGACATGTAATTCCCTGGAGTCGATTTTTACTGAATTTCAAGCAACTGAACCAGTTGACTTGCAAACTGAACCTCAAACTTATTTATTTAATAACTGTCTTATGTAATTCTTATATAAGATCTTGTTTATGACTTTACTTCATTAAAAAGCCTTTATCCAATGCAGCTGGGGGCCGGTTGCTCGAAGCATGGTTAGTGCTATAAACCGGTGTTAAATACCACGGAAACCTATAAGTTCTGATACCTCTTAAGGACGGTGCCTACTAATTAAAGATATTTTTGCCCCGGTGTGTAATTATGCAGGAAATGTAGATCTTAACAAGTGTTATTGAAACCCAAAAAGAAAACTGGGGGTAACCTCGCCTTTTTCAAAGATAATTCATCAATAATATTTGTAAAAAGAGTTCAAAATACAAAGCAATGTGTGGCGTTCTTTCTCAAATTGAAGCTTAATTATCTCTCAAAAATGCATGGTTACACCCAGTTTTCTTTTTGGATACCAAGAGTACTTACTAAGATCCACTTTTTCCGGATAGTTTTAAACCGCGCAATAATATCCCTGTATTAGTAAGCATCGGCGATAGGAAACCCGAGTATCTGGAGATGCGCAGCACGTACATGTATGCGCAATAACAATAGTAGGCGCCGTCCTTAACCAACGGTTAGTGCTAACCAGGCTTCAAGCAACCGGCCCCGGATCTTCTTCTTTCCTTCCTCCACTAATTTATTATAATTAATTTATTTGCAACCTTTAGAGTGGTACTGGCGTGTTTGGATATTTCCGTGGATACTACGCATCACTGCGGTGATCCTGTTTCTGTTGTCTATCACCCTTGTCTGGTCTGAGGTCACATTCTTCAATGTCAAACTTGTACTATCAATTTATGCACAAATGATTCATGGAGCAAGCATTGGATATTATTACTTCTATGTGGAGGTTTGTGCAAGGAAAAGAACTTGTTTAGTTGGCTTAAATTTATTCTATAAAGCATACAAAAAGAGGCTGCTGGATCGAAATGTGAAGATTATCAATGGGCCAATAATAATTATTGAAATTTTTACAATTTCTACATGTAAAGGTTGGCTCAAAAAAGGTCCTTGTTTTTTGCATTTGCATTAAGCTTGCTTTAGCTTGCGTGGCAGACATATTTCTGGTTATTGTGGTGGTACTGTCTAAGAACTTATGCAGGCTAGTCTATGCAACAAGTCCGTGTAACATGACTACAATTTGTTCTTGAATGAGGGTTTAATGTTCCTTTCATCAAGGAAAGTCATACCTGACTTACTGCTAATTGATTTTTGTGCCTTGGCGATAATAGCATAATTATCGTAGGGAATTTTTTCTTGTAGATCATAGACTTAAACATCTACATTTTGAGATTGAAATAATGTTTCCTGAATCATTCCTTTCAAATTTTAATTCTTGTTATTATTCTTGGCAGGTCATATCCTGTCTGACAATTTCCTACATGTGTATCTGTGTCTACTATACTGTATTCAGAATGCGCTTCTTCAACTATTACTACTTTGCTCCCAAGCATCAGACTGATCCCAATAGCTTGCTGTTCAGTGGTTTGTGAGTAAACTATATTTTCTGAACACATTATTATTTATAATAAATGCCTTTATTTGTCCATCTGAAAAAGAAATGTACAATGGAATTTCAAAATTAATAAATGGTAACAAGAAAATCATCTAAAACAGTTACTATCAATTATCTAAAACTATCAATAACAATTATTGATAGTTTCAGATGATTTTCTTATTATCGCTTATTGATTTTGTTGTAAGGCCCCGAGGAAGAAGCTGTTCTTGTGTATAATGTCCCAAAAATGGGTACACAAGACGGCATTTGAAAGAAACTGTTCCCTAGTGTAACCGGCATCACATGGTCTGAAATGGGAAAACACAACATACAAGCTGGAGAGGACTATTACCCGTCAAATTATTTTGAGGGTCATAGTTTTTGAAGAGAGCCCAGTTGATGAGAAAAATCATCTGGTGTTAGATAGAGTAAAATCTACGAACGAAATGATATATAAAATAAATCCTGTATTGAACTGCGGATATGAAATCAAGTGAAACTATCATGATCCTCCCAGTTATCAACGGAATTTTAGCAATTGCATAGAGAAGCCTGAAAAATTCAGGACTTCAATGGGGTTTCATATCTGCAGTTCTATATGATTGATTCATTTCATGTTATATCATTTCGTTCTCTGATTCATTCATCAAGGAAACATTTGAAACCACAAATGACCAGTTCCTAACATACCTTTATTTGACCATCTGAAAAAGAAATGTACAATGGAATTTCAAAATTAATAAATGGTAACAAGAAATGGGAACAGTTACTATCAATAATTATCTAAAACTATAGCTCATAGCTCAGTTGGTTAGAGCGTCCCACCAGCATCGCGATGTCACAAGTTCAAACCCTGTTGAGGTTCTGAAATTTTCAGGCTTCTCTGCGTCATTGCTCAAATTGCATTCATAATTGCGAGGATCAGAGCTTCACTTGAGAGTAAAATCTATAAAATAATGTCACTCTTAGGATGGAAAGTGTTAATGACTGAATGTATGCGATACAATTATTACTTTCAAGTGTTTCTTAAAAATTCAATGGGATGTGATTATGAAATTAATGCAAAGTGCAATTATTATAACGATTACCGCTAGCCCCCCATGCAGACGTTCTTGGGGATTCGTCATGCTTTCCTCCCCCACGAACGTCTGCAGAAACAAAAAACGACAGTTTGCCCACTATTTAAAAAAGCCAATCAGCATTGGCCAGCTAATTGTGTTGTGCATAGCCATTCAAGAATGCCATACAAAACATGAGTTTACCTGAAAGTGGAAAACGGCCTCTGATTGGTCTGTAATCCACGAACGGAAATGGTTTTTCGTTTCAGCAGACGTTAGTAGGGGAGGAACGCGTGACGAAGCCCTGAGAACGTCTGTGTGGGAGACTAAATCCATCCAATGTTTTCCTTTAATATTTTTAGCGTCTGAAAACATTGTCCACAAAGTAAAAGAATGACAGACAGTC
>NC_090878.1:34437587-34447587 GCF_036669935.1 Montipora foliosa
TTTCAGAGTTAACTGCCATCCTCGTGTTTTATGCAATGTTGTGCAAATTTGGCAATGCACCAATGCCCTTAAATGTAAAAAAGGTGGTTTTGTGTTTAGAAAATTTTATCTCTTTTTGATATTCATTCAGAGTCCAGGTGAATTTTTCATAAGGAGTGACAGTTTTCATTTGCCTGTTCTTTGCACCAGCTGCTAGTGTTAAGAGGTCCACAGAATACAAACTATATTGTATTATAATAGAAGATGTTATTACTGTAACACACAGAGGTTGAAAGAAATAAGAAACCTTTTCTTGATCGATTCTAGATAGATTCTTATGGCATTTTCTGCATCAATTTTCGCATTGAATATGTGACAGATGTAAAAAACTCCTTTACCTAATTGTTTGTTTTATTTGGTTGCAGGAATCGTGGTCAGAAAGGGCTGAGTCAACAAAAAAGAAACTAGCAGCACGAAAGGTTGAACGCGAAGATCGCAGGATTTCTGATAACGACCATGCCACCTCAAGCACAAACTTGGCATCGGATGGGCAATATGTAAAGTACTCCAGGTTTGATACTGACAGCGATCGTGTGGAGCTCTTATCTGCAACTGATCATGACCCCAGTGGGCCATCTAGTTTCAGTGCTACGTCGTCGGGATATGGACGATCCTCTTCCAGTAGAGCACCAAGGAACATTTTCGATGATTTATGATACTGAACTGTTCATGTTTTGTAGGACTTAATTTTATTCAGTAACATAAGAACTCTGGGTTCGGTTTGACTTGCAGCGATGAACCCCTTCACCCCTAAACCATCCTCCACTGACGAGTAAAATTGTCAGGGGTAAGAGAGACTTAAATCTACAAGTGTGAAGAAGGGAAGCATTAAAGTAGACTTACAGGAGATATTGTTAAAGAAGCCTTACTGTACCTTAGCTACCTCAAATTTGGACAAACGTGTCCATTTCAATGGATGAAGCAGTTGAAACACCTTATGCCTTCAATAACTTGTATGGAGAGGTTGTGGTGTTTTTAAAAAGTAGAAAACTTGGTGAATGTGAGTGTGCAAGTAATTAGCTAAGGTCTGTTAATTCATATTGACTTTTTGAGACCTTTCAGAACCCAAAAACAATGAATTCAACTGTCACTGGTGTTATAGATGGTCCAAATATTTTCTGCCAGAGCTACTATATTGTGGTTTCAATGAAGATGTCAGACATTCATAAATCAAGAGGACTGTAATCAATGTACTTAATATTCGACAAATGCTAGACTGCGTGCCAATGACTTTAGTCATGTCACACGCAAAAGCTACGGTGGCCCGCAACTGTCACATCAAAACCAAATGCTCACAGCAAATTCAAATCACTCACAGAAAATTACAAATCAGTCACAGCAAATTCAAATCAGTCACAGCAAATTACAAATCACTCACAGCAAATTCAAATCACTCACATCAAATTACAAACCACTCACATCAAATTACAAACCACTCACAACAAATTCAAATCACCCACAGCGAATTACAAATTATTGATCCTGCTACAGGGTCCTCCAGCCAGCGGTGCAAGACGTCTAAAAATATTTGTCATACATGAAGCTGCTACCCTCGAAAGTTCGCGCCATTTAGTAGCTTTCTCTTCGAGCTCAAGGGTCAGAATTTTGCAGAACGCACCTCCTGAAAAGGAGAACATACCAGTACTTTTGGCATACCCGTATTTACCCGTGTATAATAAGCACTTTTTTTCCACTAAAACAGCTCCGAAAATTGAGATGCGTATTAGACACGGAACCATTGTTTTAGACACGCGTCCCTCATTAGCATAAAAACAAAGACGCATTGGTCTTTGATTGAAAAGTAAAAGGCTTGACCAAGATCCACTAATAAATTAACCTTTCTGTTTAAATGAACAACTGAACAACATAGCCTTCACTTTTGAGCGATAAACTGAAACATCAAAACGGCCACGAAACTCCCCAGAGTTTTACAATGCCGGTCTGATAAATAACGCTCGTTAATTTCACTGAAGATCATCCGATTTCACACTGTTATATTATAAAACTTTGCAAAGAACACAACTACCCCCTCATGTTACTGGAAATATGGACAAAACGCCAGTGATCTTCGATATGCCGCCGAACCGTTCAGTAAAGTCATCCCTCCAAGAAGCCAAACCGACCTTGATGCGCTCGAGGACAGCGGCGTGGAATGACAAAACAGAGAGCCATTTGTACTTTGCTGCCAAATGTATGAGATGGGATGGGCTGACATGACCTCGTGCAGCTCTCCCTTCGCAGCTTGCCTGATATCTAAATAGCCATTTATGAATTCGGCCACTGACAAATTCTTGAATTTCTTTTTGGCTAAACCAAAAGGGATGTGTAAATGCGGCCACTTCTGGGGAGCAACAATTCTAACGTTGTAATCAAATTGATCCGGATCTCAAAGCAAGCGCCCTAACCACCGGGCCTCTCTGCCTCTTTACCAATTCTTCATGGTATCTGTTCAACGTAAACAGTACATTGGAGCCAGGAAAAAATAAAGCTTTCTGGCCATCTTCATACAATAATTCATAGGACGGTGCATCATCATACAAGCTGCTGTGAAAACCTTTCCACTTTTCTTCAGCCTTGCGTTGAAGTAGAGAATATGTGGCTTGTATTGGGTATTTAGCAACTGCCTCGCAAAGTGGAGGTTGGGTGCCTGAGACATCCAGGAGCTTCCACTATTGGCAGCCAGCTCCTAGATGGAGACCGCTCCCATGGCTGGCAAATCCAGGCAACCCAGCCGTGAGCCCCCAAGCGGAAGGAGAAAAACAGGCACCCGTCACACCAATAAAACAGTGGAAAGAAAGGGAGGGGAGGAGAGACAGCCTCCAAGGAGTTCCCATGCTCAGGAAAACACTAACGCTCAGAAAACCCTGACTAAAACGCCAACAAAACTGCTACAACGCCCTATGGACCAAGAATACGAGGAATCCTGGCGCATGCACATATCTAACAAACTGCTGACCACGAAGGTAAAACTTGTGCTCCTAGTTGTTAACTCCGTTAAATTGCATTAACTGCATTTAACAACTGCCTCGCAAAGTGGAGGTTGGGTGCCTGAGAAAACCAGGAGCTTCCACTATTGGCAGCCAGCTCCTAGATGGAGACCGCTCCCATCGCTGGCAAATCCAGGCAACCCAGCCATGAGCCCCCACTCCAAGCCGGAGGACCTCTGAGCCCGCTTGGCATTGCTTGAAGAAAAGGGGGGCTCATGGCCAGGGAAGGCAGAGCCCCAAAGAATGCCCAAATCCGACAGCACTCAGAAAAGCAGCCCAAATGAAGGGTAAAGAAGCTCATACCTGCTAAGCAAGTCGTCCTGCCACAGAAAGGATGGTTTCCACTGGAGTGCGCACATATAACAAGCAATCTTCACTAGACCAACACCCCATAGTCTTAATGAGATGGTCAGGAAGGCCCTTCCTGGCAGCAGTAGTTGCAGCTCCAATTCTAAAACTATGGCCTGAGAACTTTCCAGGGATGCCTGCTGATTGTTGGGTAGTTTGAAGAAAGGAAGACAGCTGAGACCTAGAAAGAGGAGTGCCGTTCTGGTAAATAAAGAGCCAAGCCATTAGCTAAGTAGAAATGGCATTTGTCCTTCAAATTACAGGAAGCTGAGCCAGCAGTGATGGTGGGATTGGGATTGCCGCCGGTGCTGCATGTGGTGGGATCGTGAATGATGTCGCTCGTCTTCAAACTTTCTTCTCACACAACTCAACTATCTCGCAACGAACAGAACGTTTAAAAAAAAACACATCTTAGCACAATGAATCATTTTTAGAGTAAGACGCAGACTGGAAAAGGTGGCATAAGCATACTTTTACCCATGCATGAACACCTAATCAACTTGTCAGTCGGTTCTGACGATAAACTGCTAATTTCTGATTTAAATACAATTTAACGAATCACAAATATTGTTAAAGAAAACTACCGTCACACAATACAAATCAACTTTCACAACACACTCCCCTGTTTGTTCTTGAAAAGGGCAAACACATTCGTGCAAAGTTCTGTCTTTTTTTTAACACTTCTTCCTGCTGAATGACATGATGTACACACAACTTGTCACGCCTTGGTCTGAAAACACCTGCTTGAACATTTAGTGTGGCTCCTGTAACTTGGCGATCTACTCTTCTGCCACAAGACAGTTCAAGGGGGTATAAGTGCTGAATGGCTCATTCAAGATGACCTTTTCCCGCTCGTAGCTTGACTGCTCTCACGATTCAGTCTCACGCTGTTATGCATTCTTCCACAATACCGAGTTTCCACTTATTCCTATCCTATCCTATGCAACATGGTATCCTTGCATTTACACAGATGTTTCTCGCGTGTCCTGAGTTGTAATTTTCTCCATGGTGCGGCTGCCGTTCCGGTAGCACGTTTGGTCTGATGCACATCAATGAATTTGGTGTCAATATGGGTTGCTGCAAATCTTCTTCTACGGCCATTCAGGGCTACTTCTACATCCAATATCACTTCTTTCAGCTCATTGAAGGCAAGGCTGGCATTGCCATTAGTTTTCCTCATTGCTGCTTTCACGAGGCCAACCATGCGTTCAAACTGGCCTCCCCATCAGGGCTTAATCAGCTCTGCTTAGATTAAACTTCCATACAATCTGGATGGTGCAAGTTCCAGGCTCTGGCAGAAGCATCAACTCTCAGCTTGGTACTTTCACCTGATTCAGGTATAACTCCCTTATGGGGAATGTATTATTCTGTCAGGGCGTGTTCGACTACTTCAGTTTCCAACTGCTCCTGAATGATTTCATGGTAATCACTGATGGACTTCGATCAATCTAGCTTCCTTAAAAGGCTCCCAAGTCTGCGAAGGCTTCCTTCTTTGTTACTTGGCAGAGAAGGATGATTTCCTATCCACGGAAGTCCAGTTTCATACCATCCTTCCGTGCTTCGCCACAATTGTTCTTTAAATTCTTCATAGACTACACCCTGATCTCCTGTCGGTGAATCTTCAAGCCCGAAAACATCTAATCTACAAAGTTCTTTGTAGTCTGCGCTAGATGTTTGAGTGGGCAGCATTTTGGTGGTGTCTAACTCATGACCAGGTGAAGTAATGGTCCAGCCCAACTTCGTGTAACTTGCGACTGGATCCCATTCCCTACCAACGCGTTGTGGCTCTGAGGTGCTGATTCTAGGGCACTCACTATTTCCAAGGATAAGGTGCACTGGTAGACGGGGTTTGTCATCGGTATCATCCATGATGACTCCTTTAAGGTGTGGGTGTTTCTCTAAAAGACTTTTGTAACAGTGGTTTTCGACCGTCATTAGCTGTGGTTTGTCAACTTTCGTCACGTCTGCTTCCATCTCAAGGTCACCTGTTACTGAGTTAATCTTGATCCGATAAACTTCCATGATACGCTTGACTGTGCCTAACATGATCTCAACCTTTCAAACACAGGAATGGTGAGGTTTCGCAGCAATTTTTGTGAGTAAGGCCACAAACGCGTAGGAACTTCCAGCCCCTGAGTCTAATGAACGACACCGGATCCCTGCAACCTCCACTACGACAATAGGGAAAACTACTGGCCCTTCACCTACTTGCGCGGCCGTCATAGAAGCCTCAACAGTTTCTCTATCATAGATGGAAGAGTGATGGCATCCCTTACAATTCAAACACGTTCTTCTCCTCTTGCATTCCGACGCTCTGTGATCGGGTTTGGTGCAATTAAAACATAAGTGCTTTTGGATAAGGATCTTTTTCCTTTGAGTTGGGTCAGTGAACTTGTTGCACTTGAACGACTTGTGGTCGGCATTTTCGCAATAAACACACCCAAGGGAATGCCTGTTCTCTTGTCGCGCGTGGTAGAACAAGTCACGCGTGGTTCTTCTTGGAGGATAATTTTCCTGGCTCTTGTCAATCGACTTGACGAAAACTGGATTTCTTTAGGCCCACTTGCGAAGGGCGGTCACAAATTTTGGAAAATCCCAATTTTGCCAGTCGTCTGTTCACACTAAATTGGCCCTAATTGCTTCCAGCTTATCTAGCAACATCCTTACGTACCCTTTAACATCCTGTAATCTTCCTAGTTTTTCTAGCGCTTATACATTGAACAACAGGTTGTCAAAATTGGTGTATTTTCACTGGGTTAGAACCACTAACACTCGGTAATGCCATGATACTCTGAACGTAAGCATTGACTATTTCAGATGTTCTCCCATAAAATAATTTTGGCTCGCTCATATCCCTCAATTGAGAAAGGGAGCCAAAGATTCAAGGTCTTACCTTCGGTTCCAGAAGGTCCTTAAGATAAGCGAATTTAGTTACACCTGCCAAATCCCTACAGTTGTCAACTTTAGTTTCAAGAATATTCCAGAAGTGCAGCCAAGCCATATGGGATCCATTAAATTTAGCAATAGTTGATTTTGGGAGCTTTGTATGCCTTGTCCTGGCGCCTGGTTCTTCTAAGACTCTTCTATTTTCTTCTCAAATTCAACTTTCTGCTCTGGCTGTGCTCGCTCGAATTTTAGCAGTTCTTCACGCTCTTTATTCTTAACGTTCTCCCCTTCCTTAACTCTTAATTCTTCTTCAGCGTTAAGGTCATTTACACATTAAATTAGTCAATTTTGTGACCATTGCATCGCCTTCGGACACGCGTCCCTCAATGGTTGTGGTCCATGTGGAAATTTCTTCATCTGATTTGTCATTATTGAACATTTCTTCCACCACTTGGAGCTTAAGTTGTTCTATACTTTGAACTATTGTATTCAGGGAATCACGATGCCTGGTGATTACCGGTAAGAGCACGCTTCCAGGTCCCGTCGGAGGTGCCACTGTTTTGCGAATGCCACGGCTCAACCGGCCGTTCTTCGCAAACTTCAACTTTTATTTACCTGATGTCGGTCGTCTTCAACCTTTCTTCTCACAGAGCTCAACTATCTCACAACGAACAGAATGTTTTCAAGTTGTCAGTCAGTTATAACGATAAACCACTAATTTCCAATGTAGTTAAAGAAAACTACCATTACACAATACAACTCAACTTTCACAACAGGAGATGATGGAAATGCTGAAAGTCAAAATGGGATAAAGTATCAGCGATGCAATTGTCTCTACCAGCCTATGAGAGAAAGTAAAGGCAAAGGAATGACGAGCTGCACTAAGAGAAAGGTAACGAAGAAGAACCATCATGTTTGGATCCTTAGAGGTGCCCGAACGTAGCACGCTGACTACCGCCATATTGTCAGAACAAAACTCCATGCGCTTTGCAGCCCAACAGTGGTCCCACAAACGGGATGCAACAACCACAGGAAACAACTCCTTGTACGCAATCGACAAAGGCTTCTGAATAGAGGACTATTCACCAACAAACCACTCATTATCAAAGATGGCGCCATATCCCAGTGCACCTGCGGCATCTGAAGAGACATGAAACTCTGGTAAGGGCGCCCACTGGGGGGGATAGCAGGAAACTAAAACCATCCCAAGAATGGGAGAATTCACGCCACCAGGAGAGGTCTAAGCGGAAATCTTGGTTGAGCCTAATTGGATGGTCATCCCGTCGAAAAGCTGACAGCAATTTAATCATACGCCGTAGAAAGGTGTGACCCTGGGGGATTACCTTACAAGCGTGTTGGAGATTGCCGATAAGAGATTCCAACTCTTTCCTTGTGCAATGCTGTTTTAGTGACCAGGATTCCAGAAGAGCGGCAATGCAGTCAAACTTGTCCAGTGGAAGACAAGCCTGTAGATGTCATTGAGTCCAGCTCAATACCAAGTACTGTCAAACAAGTGGAGGGTCCCTCAAGTTTATCTGGGTGAAGAGGAATGCCCCACTCCAAAAACAATTGAACACAAGTATTGACATTATTCTGGCAAACTGGAGAGTTAGGAGGGTTCGGAAGTCGTCCAGATAGTGTAACAAGAAGTTTATGCCATAATTATGTTTGAGAATCCACTCCAGAAGATCTGCAAGGGACGAGAATGTATGGAGCTGAGCGTAAGCCAAAAGGAAGCGCTAAATCGATGAAGAACATCGCTCGCCACTTTATTCCTAACAAGTAACGATCATCGGAATGTACTGGGACATTACGATAAGTGCTTTCCACATCAAATTTTGTCAGAAGGGATCCTCTTCCAAGAGACATGATTCCATTGATAACAACATCAACCTTCATATACTGCACTGAAAAAGATTCTTTTGGAATTCCATCATTGACACTATGGCCTACTGGGCTATTGTAGATAAGTCTAGAAGAAGCCGCCATTTCCCAGGCTGGTATTTCTTAGGAATGATCCTGAAGCGACTGATATGGATGTTTGGAATAGGGGCTATGGAGAAGGGGCCTGCGACAGTCCCTTTCTCAGGTTCTGTGAGAAGATACTGGTCAATTAGTGAAGGGTGAAGTGATGCCGAAGGCATGTTCTGTCTTGCAGACTTTAATGATACTGCCAGAGGGTTGAAACCGAGATGAAAACCATTGCTGAGACCCTAAATCATATAATCCACCTGGGTTTGATCAGGATGGAAGTACATTTCATGCCGAAGTTTTTCCGCATTGATTGGAGTAACCCTAGAAGGAGGGACCGGATCTTGCTGCAGGCAGTCTATGACGGAGGAGAAATTAGGACAGGAGGTTTGAGCTGACATTACAGGAAGCTTGTCACAGAAGTCTTGTGTCGACGTAACAACATAAACCGGAACAGGAAACACAATGTTTGAAATCAGAACTGAACCAGGAATATCTACATGATGTACAAAGTTCTTCCGCAAAGTAGGTTGGCATTTACTCCATGGCAGGGTAGCTGACCGCAAGTGCTGACTATAGGACTGTGAGGCCTGAAAGGGACCTCCTTTGCATTTCTCACAGAAGTGGCGGTAGCGGCACTGACCAAAGGGTCAACGGCAGGTGCCATCGTTCCAGGATCGACAAATATTAGGAGAGCTGGCCAACATCCTTGAGGCTGAAGATGGGACTTCAGAGGACACGCTTGTTTGCAGCAGTGTTGCACGAGTATGGAAATTATGTAAGTCAAGATTCATACGAGACCAGTCCACCAAACCCGACACAGCTGCATCTTTACGGAAGGCGATGTCATAATGCAGCCAAGCCTTCTCAGGGAACAGGCGGGAGGTCTTTCAGGATGAGGAGTTTATACTGTGTCATATCTTGCCACCTGGAAGGATGAGCACTGCAGAGAATCCACGAGTAGACAGTAACTAATGAAGTTGTACTAAGATAGGAATAATATGATCATATTTCCGTGCACCGGTGACATAGCAAGCAGCAATGTTCTGGATGTGTTGCAACCTCTTCACTTTATACTTTGGACTTTATAGATGATTTCAATAGTCCAACCGCGTAGTTATAAATGCATGTATAACCGTCGAGGCAGCATTCACGTCAAGATATGGAAGAATTCTAAACAAATTCCTTAAGTGGTTGGTCGAAGACTTACAGACATGATCAATTTGGTCATCAAAGCATGGTCGAAGCATGGTACATTTTAAGTCCTCGGGCATTTCACCCGTAGTCAATGACAAATTTATGATTCTCGTAAGCATAGGTAACAACAAAGCGTGACAACACTTGGCCATGATTGAAGCTGGAAGCGGGTCAAGTGAACACGACTTAATTGCCCCAGACTTGATTAATTTGAAGACCTCGTTATTTGTAAGTGATTTAAAAGACTGTAGCTTCGTTTCACAGCTAAAACATTGCACTGCTTCAGAGATTGTTGTCAATTCAGTGGCACTCCGCCCAACAGCAATTTCACTACGTATACGGTCAATCTTCTGCATGAAGAAATCAGCAAATCCACAAGCTAGGTCAGTATCACTTTTAGCAGTTGGATAGCATGCATCCAAGTTCCTGTTAAGTAACATGTTCACAGACTTGAAAAGCCAGAAAAGCTTCCTTGAGCAGCCTAAAGCCTGTGAAAAGTAAGATCCTGCTGTGAAAGGGTGAAAGTAGGAGCCGTGGTCACTGGAACTGCAGTAGTCAATGAGTTTGTACCC
>NC_090878.1:34452587-34455087 GCF_036669935.1 Montipora foliosa
TCCTTGATACGTTCTCATCTCATTCCACAATTTGCATTTTTCCTCCCCAAAGTTCTTGAGGAATTTGGGTCTATTGATTTCTACAAATTTGACTACAATTTTATGAAATAAATGTTGATCCAAAGTCTATTAGTTTTATGGCTGTTACGCATGTACATTTTTCCAATAAAACTCTGTACCTCAATAATGTTGTAGAGAGATGGGTCTCATTGCTTATTTGGACTCAGAACAATAATTTGCAGCACTTAACAAAAGATGTCTCGTATTGTGGTTCAAATTTGTTCTTGGTTTAAAACTTTTCAAACCAAGTTCAACTGTGATTTTTGTTTGTCTAATATTCATTATCGTAATCTGAAATAGAGGGAAATCGAAATTGAACTGGTTTTAAAAATTCTGAACCAGGATAAAATTTGAACCGCAAACATATATACGGGATTTACCCATCGATGATACTCTTTTTAAGATCAACAAGACTAGGATAAACAAACATGCATACTTAAGGCTGAAACGTTGGTTATGAGTGTTTTTTATTTTGTTATTTTCGTTTTAACGAGTTGTAAAAACCAAAAAACTATCGCCAAATTTAGCAAGAATTGGTTGGCAGTGCTGCATCAGTTGCAATTTGGCACAGGGAGTTTGACAAAACAAGCATGCAACTTGGTACCACACTGGAAACATTGCATTTAAATAGGTTTCTTGGGCCTGTCCTCGTTGATAAATTATTAAATTTCTCGGGATTTCTCGCTTGGTCCTGCAAAATCAAAGACCTGTGTTTGGTGTTTTATGCCATATAATAAATCGTTTATTGACCAAGCTTGTTCGGTCAAGATGGCTGGATATAGGCCTCGTTCTTTTTTTGGGTGTTAATGACACGCCATCTTGACCGAACAAGCTTGGTCAATAACCCATATATTTAACTTGCTCACCAGCTGAGCATCCTGCTTTCACGCGGGAGGTTGCGAGTTGGAACCCTGGCAGGATCAAAACTAACTGAGGAGGACGTCCTGCCTTTGTAATTTCATCTGCAAATGGTTAAGACTTTCAAGTCTTCTGGCGACCTCATTACGAATTCCGGTTTTTTCGACGATCCAAGCGCCTGCGTGCAGGCTAACCTGGCCGGGGACATTGTGTTGTGTTCTTGGGCAAGACACTTTACTCGCACGGTGCCTCTCTCCACCCAGGTGTATAAATGGTTACCGGGGAAAATCCTGGGGGGTAACCCCGCATCCCATCCAGGGGGGAGTAGAAATACTCCTAGTCGCTTCATGCTACGGAAACCGGAGATAAGCGCCGGCCTGATGGGCCTTCCTAGGCTCGTAACAGACTTCCGAGTGCTGGAACATGTAGATGAAGCAGACCACCATGTCATTTTCAGGTGCATATCGAAAAAATAAGAATGTTTAGCGGCCGCTCCAAAATCCAACATTCGTATTGACTGAGCGTTAGGACTTGTTATTGTACAGTGTAACAACAGTTACTACAATATTTTATTTAATGTTAAAATTGGTAAAGGGAATGTAAAATTATTAATTTTATTCTTTTCAATAAAAAAGGCCCTTGAAATTCTACAATAAACATTTTTATGAAATCTAACAAGATGAAGTACCAAATACCTTTTGCTCTGGCGGGGTGGTATTTAATATTCACAATGGAATTTATGCATTTAATAGAAAAGGTCTTTAACATATGAAATTGTACAATAAACATTTATTTGACATATAAAATTTTAAGAATTGCCAAATAACTTTTGTACAGAACAATTCTAAAAGGTCGTAATTTCAATGATATAACTATGGGAACATGCTTTGATAAAAATTTTACAAAAGATAACTTATCTCTTGAGAAAAGCAATGAAAATTTTTTATAATTTGCTCTAACTTCTCAGCACTAAAAGTATAAAACGATCTAATTTCTCAATTATTCCATGCAGCAGAGAAAATTTAAGTTTAAATAACGGTAGTAAACTTCATAAAAGTAGTAAGGCGCAGGAACATTTGCATAGTTGGAAGTTGTGACATTTTACTGTACCTCGAAATTATTGTCTGTCACAAGTCTCTAAAGCACACTCGGTGAGAATTGTTGCTACTTGAACAGATTTATGCCACATTACTGAGGAGAGTGTCATGCAGTGCAAATTTTAAAGACTGAAAGAAGATTTAGTTCACAGATTAGATCTGCTCTGCTTTTTCAATCTAGTCTTTACATTGTACTTCCCATATCTTTCCAAAGTACATTGTTCCAACTGGTCTTGCAACTGATGAGTAAAGTGACTTGTTGACTGCGATGTGTGGAAGCTCTTTGTTCAAGACCTCTATTCCTTCTGAATTTAGGAAACCATAGATCTCCAAACTTTTAAGAGATTTTCTCTGAGAACATGAACTAAAAAGATAAGTAAATGGATTTATTCAAGTTTAGTCCACAAAATAGTTTTTGTCCTTCAAATTCACACCAACAAATACTTTTTTCCTCAAAGATTTAACTTTTATACTGGGCTTAAGGT
>NC_090878.1:34465087-34477587 GCF_036669935.1 Montipora foliosa
GACAAAACGCACGTTAAATTACCCTATTCCCTAATTTCGCGAGTATACCATTTGATTAGCTATTAATATCATGGGTGACAAATTACTCCTTAATTTTCAAACCTGGACGCCATTTTGGCACTGAAGAAAAAGTTGCCACGGCAACATTGTAATTTCACATGTGAAAATTACAAATTAACGCTGAAATTTCGTGCCAAAATTAAGGAGTAATTTGTCACTTATGTTATGAACAGACTTACTTCCGTGTATGCGTAAGGAATCTAGCAGCGTTAACTATGAACCTTTGTCTTGACCTTAACACGATGACAAGTTGACTAGTAGAGACCAATTTTGATATAATATTAAAATTCAGTCTGAAACAAAAGGCATCATCTCGAGGCTCTGGGGAATAAATATAAGGATATTCCCCAGAGCCTCTAGATGATGCCTTTCGTTTTGGACTGAATTTATTATTCCACCACAAAAAGATATTATTTAGCTTCAATTTTATTTGGTGTTTTAAAACATGCATCATCTGTCCTTTGGGGAGAAGGTGAACTATGTATTAAACAGCACAAAAAACCAGTGAAATGTGGTTTGTTCGACTGGATATTTTGAGCTTTCTTTGTTTTATTTGCTTTGGCGTGTGTTTATGTATGTGTGAGTGTGTTGTGCATGTGAGGTAATATCTGACCCTTATAAATAAATTAATTATCTAAGTACGGCTGCCCTTTTTCTTTAAGCCCCTATGGTTAATGTGGCTGAATGTAATTTAGGCGAAGTTAAACTTGAGCCAATGCAGTCAGCGGCAGTCCGCGGGAAGCCATGCGCGGGGGGTTCGCTTTTACAGGGTTTGTTGCAGGGGCATTTGTATTGCGTTTCAGCTACGTTCTCGTTCACCTTTGTCTGCCATAGCTGAGTGCCTTTTGCTCCCACTCCTCCCTCCCCTTAGTGGCAAGTATGTGGGTTAGGTAAGTATTTTCACTGATTTATCAGTGTGACGGTGCCGGGTGGTTGCCGCTCTCAGGGTTGCCATGGATACCTGCAAGCTTGACTGGCTTCACGCACAGCTCCACCTAAACCAACCTCGTTCCCAGGGTCTCTCTTCTCAACGACAATATGGAGGCAGAGAAGAGAGACCCTGGGAACGAGGTTGCACCTAAACGAAGGCACCTTCCCCAAGCTCAACGATTAGCAATGAGTTTAATTTTGGGCAGCCTGTACTCTCCATTTTTGTAAATATTATTCTTTAATAATATTAATGCTGTAATGCTGTTGGGTACTGTCACTACAAATAAAGTTGTCGTTGTCCTAAAAAGAAACATGAATCTTTTTCTGCACCTGTATTCCACAACCAAAGAAATCCTTTGCACATTCAAATACATGTACACGTATAACACGGAAGAAAAGAAAACAAACTCACAGTCATCTCTTAATGTTTCACGGCATCCACTGAGGTTGAGACGTTGGAGGTTTGGCATATTTTTCACAGCCTGTAAAATAGTTGCCTTTGTCAAGTTTGTCCATGCTAAATTGAGTTGTTTGAGTCTAAAACATGAAAAGAACAACACTATTGTCAGGACCTGAAACACCAAACATTTGGTTCAACAAAATGTGTTGAATGCATGTTGAAGCAAATGTTGAAACCGTTTAAACGGGGGGAGGGGGGAGGGGGGCATCAATTATTTATGAGTCAATGAGACAATGAGTTAGTGAAGTTACCCTAACCCATAAAATGAAAGCTAAAAATTTTAGAGAGTGCCTAGGCCTAATCACTGAAACGAGAGCTTAGGCTTACTCAATAAGTTATTGCTATATTGACTTTGAGTCTCATTGACTCATAAATCATGGCATGGACTGTCTATATTGTAGTCGCATTTTGTATTGATGAGTTTTATTTTATCTTAATTTTGTCCTTTAAGGTTACGCCTTTATTTGTCATTATACTACATGTACATGCATGTATGTATAGTTCGTGCATATTATTATAATGTAATCTTAAATCTGGTTTTTAAAAATTATTAATATCCTTGAATTTGTTAACTTAAATTATAATAGTTATATGCAGGATTGTACGTTACCTGGTGTTTTTTCCACTTTTTACCAATGAGCATATTCCTGTTACTGTAACACCAGTGCACATAGCAAGATTTAGAACCTGTAGATGTCGCAATTCACTGACAGCTCTATATAAACAGTAAAAAGGAAAACAATAAGTTAACCTTGTAATTATTATAAAATAACATGGAAGATGAAAATTGAACAAACACTCTGATGTGCTGTAGCAATAATTTGTGTTAACTCACTTTAGCACACTTGTAGAAACATTGCAGGATTCCAAACTGATGTGGGTTAATTGCTTGGAATGCTGAAATTAAATTTTTGGAAAAAGGAAAATTAAAGAACAAATTGTCACATCATGTTTTTTACCTAAAAAAGTTCAACTCCTACTCTGTGACCAAGGTAAACCCACCCTGTCCCCCTAAGGAATCCACAATTTTCCAACACAACCTCCCCCTTCAAGACCATGTCTACAAAAGGCCTAGTATGTACATGATACGCCAGCAACTTGAAAGATGAAAACAACAAAGCAGATCCCAAAAATAACCTGTTAAATACAGTCGAACCTCCTGTAAGTGACCACCCAAAATGTCAAGCTTTGACCATAATATCATTGAGTTAAAAATTTGCCTCACTAACATAATAATTATTATAATAGTAACTGCAGAGACTTACAGTACCCCATGTGCCAATGCCCATCTAAACCATGTAAATAGAGGATATTACATGGCCACAGGAGAAGATAAAATTCGTATCCCCAAGCAGCCATGTAATGTTCTGTTTATTATATAGATATTGATGAAATGTCTAGATTTAAAACTTGTTTTACTCATTTTCGAAATGATGAAAAAGTAGTCAGCAGCTGCTAAAACACGAATGTTGTGTAACATGAAATAATATATGAAAGTTATGAAAAACAAAATTAATCATGATAATGTAAAATTTTGCAATAAAAGTGTTAATGTAGTAGAAGAATTATATTGAAGCACAAAAGCATCTTACAATGAAGAAGACGCTCGCGTTTTATTGGCTAATCATGTTCGTTACCATGATGGCAACTATATTCTCACATGTGAAAGATAAAAATGACAAAATAATGAATTATTTTCACTGCGCAGGGTGAAGATATGATTTTTTAGTAAAAGGAGAAATCCTGGTATTTCATCAGTATCTAAATAATAACCATTTAACCCATTGATCCCTGAGGCTGAGACTTCATAGATGTTATTCTGTTTAACGCCAGACGATTTTAGTTGTCAATGGGGGAAATTCAAGGGCGTTTGAGGTGTGAATGGGTTAATAAATAATTACAGGTACATTTGTATTTATTCCCATGTGATTACACTGTTTATGGAGACAACAAGACATTGATATCTTGGCTGGAATCAAAAATAGAAAACTTTGGTCCAGGATATGACTTGGAAAGAATAGGGAATGATTGTCGACTGCGCCGAATATGTATACTGTGCTTCATTTTTCATACTGCAGTTTCTATAAACTGTTCCCTGTTCTTGACATAACAGTCAATCAGCAAACCAGTTCTAATTTTCTGTAATGATAAGGAATTTAAGGTCGTCTCTTTAAGACTGATAGAATACAGTGAATTTAAAATTTTAAATGTTTTATTCATGTAAAAATCAACTTCCAGAAAAAATCCAGTACTTCCCATCGAAAAATTTCCCTCTCTTGTACTAGCCAGGAATGCAATAATACCATGACACCTTATAATCCAATTTCCCCTTTGTTACCAGTCAAGTGGTCGCTTAGGGGAAGTTAAAAACAAAAATTTTCAAACTATTAGCTCTAAAAGCGGTTGCAGTTGCTTACGAGAAATGGTTGCTTACAAGAGGTTCCACATATTTCGATTTTACTTCGAACCGTTTGGTATTTTGGAAAAGTGGTTGCTGAGGAGAGATGGTTGCAATCGGAGATTCCACTATATTTGAACAACCAAGGATCCAACTTTCTGACCACCCCCCCCCCTCCCCAAAAAAAGAGGAAAACATCTTGCATTTTACTTCAATCTTTAATGTGATCACCGACAAGTTTCCAGCGATAGATAAGTTGTGTCTAACTTTTACAAATAACTTTTGTAGATCAATAACTGACTTTTATTGAATTAGTTATTTTTTAATTTGAGCAGAATACGTGTACGTGATGCGTTTAGACCAGTCGTGTAAGAGCAAAAATATTATTTTGATGGTTTATAATTAAAAACAACATACATGTACACATGGTCAAGTAAAGTATACATGTAACTACCGGTACCCAAAAAATTATTATTGCAGTGGTTAGGTAACAAGAGTGTACTTACTGGAAATAGCCCACTTTCAATATACATGTATTGAAATTCAGTCCTAAACAAAAGGCATCATCTCGAGGCTCTCTGGAATAAACTTATACAAATTCTTATTTTTATTTTATTCCCCAGAGCCTTGAGATGATTTGTTTTGGACTCAATTTAATATATCGATAGTGGGCTATTGGGCTGAAATAATATTAAACAGAGTTAACTGAATAGAGGGTAATGTGAAGTGCTAGATTTCTATCCCATATGAACCATGTGAGCGTTAGCCCTACTGATGGAAATGGGCCCACACAAGGACAGAGAAAAACTCTGACCAGGGTGGTCAAACCTACGTTTGTATAAACGTAACCTTTCCTTGAAATAATATTATATTGATTAAGAAACAACAAAAAAGTTATAGCCCACCAAAAGAAGACATAAAAGTGTGTCATTCTCAAATGAACAACCCGTAGCATCCAAATATTGCAGGCGGAACAAGGAGTCACTGAAAATTTAACCAGAAAAGGAAAAAAATTATTATCAATTCTGTGATCATCAATGCTTCACTTGCAAAGTCACATCCATTTTTTTCAAATCCACTTGGAAGTTGTCTTCCTTGACTAGAATGTGATGCAAAGGATATAAATAACAACTGTGTACAACAACAAGGTCTTTCAAATGTGGATACATGTATATGACACTGCTGTAAATAATGAGGAAAAAAAGAATTACAATTTATACTACATGTAAGGAACTACAAGTCATATATTATTTCTTTTATGCAACCACGATTTGCATTATTTTACATTTACTTCCTTATTAGATTAGTTTCTCTTTTGAAAGTATACCGGTAGTTACCTTAAGCTGTTATTACTAATTAAAATTTCTTTATCATTTTTTTAGAAATGTTTGCCTTTTGATTCACAGTCACACACTTTGGGAATGTTCACAAGATAAGAAGCACCTATTTGCAGCCTTGCATGTATATACGTATGTAGACTATTTGAAAAGAAAAGGCATGGAGTTCCTGGTGTTGTGGTCTGTCCTCTGTTGTTAAAACATGCTTGCATCGTTTGAAAACTACGGTCAATGTCGAAAGACTGACAAGTGATCTTTGCACTTATCAGTGGCACTCATTTGGGAGAGGGTCATTTGTTGGGCTCGTTTGTTGCCATGATGGACTCAGTGAATGAAATGAATGCACTGTGTATTTTTTTCATTGTAGTGCAGGTTATAGACAAAAGATAGGAGTCATCCTTGCACTTTATATCTTGACAATTTAGCAACTGTCTCCTACAGAAACTGAGTGGATTCATTAACATAGCTTAGTTGGTGGAGCATTTCACCAGCAACTCAGAGGTCATGGGTTTGAATCCTGCTGGAGCCCCCTGAGTTTTTTTAAGTGTCTATAAGTGGCAATTGCTTAAATTGTCCAGATACATGTAAAACTTGTGCATGGATCACATTATCTCTTTCTCCTGTAACCCACACTTCAAATAAAATTAATCAAATATCTATTTCACTCATCGAGTCCTTCACATAAGCAAATTATTAAAGAGTCCAATAATTGGTCAACCTGCTCCCAACTGAGTGGCTTCTTAGCTTAGTTGGTAGACCATTACAATAATTATTATTCCATGAGTGTGCTTTGGATATGAGAAGGTAAATAGCCAACAAGGGTCGTATAGTGTCGAGTTGGCTATAACCAGTCTCATATCCAACAAGCGCGAATGGAATAATTGTTTTATTAAATTCCTTTAACTCCAAAAATTTGGAAGGACGAAATACAAGCCAAAAAAGCGAGAAAATCCGAGCGAAATCGAGACAACTTTATGAAGATGCAATGTTGTGTAATACCAATGTGCTCATATAGACGTAGGCTCATCACAAAAATATTTCTTGCCTTTTTGCATACTTCTAAACGTCAGAATTGATCCAAACTTTCAACAGAAAAAGATTTTTTTCTTTTTTGTCTTTATCAAAGAGAAATCTCGCTTTCTGGTGAAAAGTTTTGGTTTAGCAACACTTGACGCAATCATTTACCATATGTAAGGTCAAACTAAAGTATATGAACTGATGACCAAGATTGAGTAAACCAATCAGAGCACATGAAATGCATTATCCAAGGTTGAGAATTCAATAGAATATTATATATTATTCATTTCAAAGGGTCAGTGTGCTGGTCGAAACAGACCACTATGTTTGCTAACTAATTTTTTCCCTGGCAATTTATTCCTCCTTTGTAATTGGCACCTTCTCATTGTGTTACTTTAGTAACTGTAAAAAGCTGACAAAGACAAACTTCCAGTAAACGAGTATGACAAAAGTAAACGTGTGCTTATTATCAGACACCTGAGTTGGACTGAAACAGACATCATAGAGAAAAGGAAGACACTACGTTTTACAAAAAAAAAATCAATCAAGGCCTTTAGGATAATTATAATTGTGATTGGGGGCATGAAAGCTTGGAGATACTACAAAAAGCTACTCTGTTATTATTGATACAAGGGTAATTAAAATTATGATATGATTTGATACTTTAAATTACACTGTACCTTTGTGACTGAGGTGACAGAGGGGCCACATCAAGGAATGATGAAGAACTGTCATCACATAGAGGAGATGCAACCTACCACAATGAAAAATCAAGTGAAGCTATGATCTTCGCAGTTATGAACGCAATTTTTACGATTGCGTAAAAGAAGCCTGACAAATTCAGGACTTCAACGGGGTTTGAACTCGTGACCTCGCGATTCCGGTGCGACGCTCTGACCAACTGAGCTATGAAGCCACTGACGTTGGGACCTGGTCATTTGTGGGTTCTAATGGTCCCGTGAGGAATGAATCAATGATGAAATGGTATTATGAAATGAATCATGTATGAACTGCGGATATGAAATCAAGTGAAGCTTGCGTTCATAACCGCGAAGATCAAAGCTTCACTTGATTTCATATCCACAGTTCATACATGATTCATTTCATATACCATTTCATCACAAATTATGAAAAATGTCATACATGTACATGTAGCAATTGATAAACTGTACACTTTACACTTCACATGTTTTAAAGATATGACTGCATTTTTGTGCCATTTAATAACTCTGAAATGGGTACATAATTCATGCCAGTACATGTATGCCATAACGTCACCTAACTGGATCAAGAGGAACCTGATTAAAAAGAGCACTGGTCAATGGTCCCCAATACTAATCAATATTGGGACAGTTGATCAGTGCTAGAGACAGTTGAGCATAGCCAGGGACAGTTGATCAATGCCGGGGACAGTTGATCACAGCTAGGGACAGTTGATCAGTACTGGGGTCAGTTGATCAGTGCTGAGGACAGTCAATCAGTGCTAGCCCCAGACAGTTGATCAGTGCTGAGGACAGTCAATCAGTGCTAGAGACAGCTGATCACAGCTAGGGACAGTTAGTCAGTTCTCGGGACATTCGATCAGTGCTAGAGACAGTTGACCAGTGCTGAGGACATTGTGATCCATGCTAGAGACAGTTAGGTAATGAGAAGGGACTGTTAATCACAGGGAATAATATTGATCAGTATTGGGGACCACCGACCAGTGCTTGGGAAAATCAGAGTCTACTTGATCCAATTTAATAGGCAAGTATAATTATGTTGGGTGACTATATGGCATACTGGCATGAAAAGTGATCCACTGTCATGCAAATGCACCATACATGTAACAGGTTTATTAAAGAGACTTCATGCTACATACATGTACATGTATGACATGCATAGATTTGCATTTTTTGGTTTAAGATGCAGTGTCAACTTCAATCAACTTGGATACATGAAAGTATTAAAACTGAAAAACAGCTGACATAATTATCATGAAAGGGCAGATGATTTCCTACTGTCCAATCACTGCAATGTACTGTATATTTCCCATAATTTGTGTTTACCTTTGCTTGAGCTAAACGTAAAACTTTAGTCCCTCGCTTTAATACTTTCCCTAAAAGTCCAGGTAAAAGGTTTGCTTTTGTCATGTCCACACAGCACCAAAGGGTTTCATCATAGCTAAAAGAAAAAAACAACCCTCTTAATTCAACAAAAACATTAAAGCCACCTTATACCAGATAAGTTCTGGATAAGGCAAACTTGAATTGTTGACTATTAATTTTTGCAACTACTAATGCGCCGATCAAATAGAAACTTCTGTGCCCGGGGAGTGGGGAATTTGACCTTTGCCTGCGTGGGGTGGGAAAAATTGAACTGGAAGTGTCAGGATTTTTTTTTCTGGCGCCAAAGTTGCTAACAGGTATAAAACACTTGTTTGGACGAGATGGAAAAGCGATTGGCTTACAAAAAAGATATTCAAAAGTTGTCTGCAAAGAAATTTTGGCTGCGTAATTTGTCTTCGTCATACTACAGAGTGAATACAATATGGTACGTTTTCACACCCTCCATTTCATTGTTAAAGTTCTGAATGCTGTAATTTTCTGCTAGAGGTAATCAACTGACACTGAACAATTTAAAATACATGTAGTCGTAAATAAACACTCTAGGCTCTTTTGTTGATAAGTATACTGTTCCCTCGTTAAACAACCTTGCCGTGTTTCGGGGTTATAGCAGCTTATACTTGCTTATTGACATTGGCCGACTTAATTCAATTTTCAAGTCACTTTTATAGTTTCTAACTAAAATTGTGTTTTTGTAATAGCTCAAGTCTGGTAAAAACGGCATCATCACATAAATGTATCCCTTACGCTAATCTCTGCCAATGCTTGCAAATGCGTGCACATTTGACCACTGTTTTCTTGGACAAGAGTTGAAAAATTGTGAGAATAATCTCATCTGATAGCAATGTCCAGTAATCTGAAGAGAAAAATAGAAAAAAGTGGCACTGCAAGGTATGTGGATTCCTTATTACTCTTGGAAAAAAATACATTGTGTGATAAGTACATTATGCATGAACCTGGTGGTGACATTTCAAAACCTAACATTCTTGTAATGTACTTCAGGAAGATAGTTTGAAATTTCTTGCTTTTACACAAGTCAATCAATATTAAATAATTTATTAAATAATAGCATGACACAAGACAAAAACGTTTTCGCAACAAATTATCTTACTTGTGGAAGGTTTTCCAGCATTCCTTGTCGTATTATTTCCCTGTCTGTTCACTGAGCAATCAGTACATTCTTTCTTGATCTCTCCTTTACCACATCTATGATCTGGCAGCAAAGGATCTCCCGCTAAACTGGCAACTAATGATGACGTTTTACCCCAATGACTGACAAGATACTTGTAACTGGATGCCTACATGTAGGGAAAAGCAATTCACATAAAAACTAAACGTAGTTACAGGTCTCATTTGGGGTGAGGAAGTGGGATGGTGCTTGACAGTCCCAAGTTGATGTCCCAAGTCAATTCTCCGGGAACAAACATTACATGTATCTGTTCATGATAAAGTGCAAAAATTTCCTATGGTTTTGGCTATAAAAAAACAGAAGGCTGGCACGCAAATAAGGGGATGGTTTATGGTAATCTTGTTTAATTGTTATCGCATCAAAAACTATCTAGGCCATGACACTGACATAAATCCAGCATTGCGAAAACGAGGGTGAGGGGTGAGATCCAGGGCGAGGGTTAGCTAACCTAGGTCTAGATTAGCCCAACTCTCGCACTTGCCCTACATGTAGGTTAGCAAACCTATATTTGTAGGTCTAGGCTAACCATAACCTCACCCTCATTTTAGCAATGCTGGACCTAAAACATATTTTGTGATCTTACTGCTTCTTTGATCCAAATTTCACAATAATGTTTAGAGTCAAAAATGGAGAAGCGATCCAGTGATACTTAAGTGGACAATTTGAGCAATACAATGTACATGTAGTTGTCTCTTATAGGTATCTCAAAAATTCAGGTAGCTTCAACGGATTCGAACCCACGACCTCTGCGATGCTGGTGCAATGCTCTACCAACTGAACTATGAAGCCACATGAACAGTCAGGGGCTTTGCATGACTGTGTCACGTGACCTTGTCGATCATAAAAAAATGGTCGTGGTACAAAATAGATGCCAGAAATGGAAAGAGAGTGATGAAATCAGTGAGAATATCAATTTTGAGGCCACTGACATTTATGTGAGAGATTTTAAAGTGATTTTAATGCTTAAAAATTTACAGAGAATTATAATTTATATGGAAAACAGCTGCTGGATAGCAAGATTTCTTCACCTCCTGGACAATTCGCTCTGTGCAACTCAAAAAACAGTGCTTGAAACAGAGACAACTCAAATCGGGCGAGAATTAATATCCTGGGATATCGAATATGCATGATACGAGAAACTGTAGGGGAGAATTTGAAATTGGCGAACGCGTGCTGACAGGCCATGCGCTCAAGTTGATAAAAAAGAAATAAAATTTTCTACTTATTTAACAAGGGTTTTGTCGCCCTGATTAAATATTGTAGGAACATCGTCTCAATAATTTGACTAAGGGAGACAGAGCATCGAATTTGTAAGGCTTGAAATTCCATCTGATTTAGATGGCATAAATAAACACAGCACTGGCGATTTGCGCGCCGAAAGATTTAAACATATCATTATCGATGGGAAAACGTATCCAATAAATGATCTGTCGCCCCATATTGGAAATCAAAAGGACTGAAAGCTTGTAACATGAAAGTAGTCATTCAATAAGTGGTCATTTACCTGCAGAATTGACTGGCCTTTTAGTGGATTGACTCGCACAATTTCCTGAGTAAGCTCTCTCTCTTCTTCAGCTGGCCACTGCAGTTCTGCAACGCCGAGTTCTTTATATGTAGCATTAACTTTTGATCTGCAACGAAAATCATTTTTTAAAAACTAACTCATGTACTTAATTCGCCCATAGCTCTTTCCAATGCTGAAATTTACTTGTTTTTTATCACATTTCTTGTCCGATTTCTTCTTCGCGTGGAAGCCATTGCATTGAATCGAAGACAAATTTCCCGCTCAAAGAGCGAGCGACGAATAACAACAAACCTCATGACGCTAAAACGAGGTTTGAAAGGTAGGAACAGTGGACTGGACTAAAATTCACTAGGAACCTAATTTACAAAAAATCTCTTCATTCCAAGGAATTTGCAGCAATTTTGTTTTGCCTAATGTGTCGAGATTTTAAACTGACGTTTCGGGGCCCTTCGTCACAACGGATCAACAAGTTTGAAAGGAAACATTCTTGATCAAGCACCAGTTTATGTAGGTACTGAACCATCATATTTTCACCCAAAATCCATAATTTTTGGAGTAGAATTTCACAGATTAGCATTTGCTTTTGTTGGAAGCACGGGCAAATTTTAGAACTGGGGCGCATCAGCATTCAACATTTATTACTTGCATCACTAACCTTATGTGCAACATGTTCTCTTGATTTACCATTTCAGCCATTTCGATTATATATTTTTTCTTTCCGAAACATAGTGAGAAATTTTCTCAAAGTTCCCGGAGTGTCCTAAATTCTATCATGTTTGTGTTTGTTATAAGGACATCGCCAGGTCATCTATCTGCCAGGGTATCCCACCACCCTTCCCCTCCTCTCCATCTGTAGTGGAATTACGGGACTTGGAGGTCTGGTGACAAGAAAACGTGGATGAACGGGTTCGCGTAGGTCGTGCGTGTGTATCAAAGAATGCTCTTATTCATGTCGAAGTTCAAAATATACAGGGGCACTGAACGTCAATTTTCGGAAAATATCTGTTCGGAAGACGATTTGAGATCTAAAATTTTCGGAACATTTGTTGTAAAATGTCTTGCTTGCCTGCCTCTCCTAGGATTCTCGAACATCTGAAAAATGGTATAATTGCCCATTTTTAACGGATTTTTACCCTGAAAAGGTCACCTAGAATTTTTGGGAGCCTTTTTTCTGGCTAAAATTTTCGAAAAGGAAGTTTTGATCCCTATAATTTTCGGATCACTAGGCATTCAGCTAGGAAATCCGAACAGATGAAAACTTTTTAGGGGATAAAAATATGCCTATATCTACCGTTTAAATACTAAAATACGTTTAACAATGCAATATTTAAGTGGTTTTGAACTATATTCTCGTTGGGTGCCCCTGAATATAGTTGTTTCATTAGTCTCGCCTGAGTTCTTGAGCTAATTCCCCCGCGAGCACGATCACACCTCGCCGAAAAAAACTCATGGTGGGTCAGACATAGCCGCAACAAAGTC
>NC_090878.1:34480087-34487587 GCF_036669935.1 Montipora foliosa
CTTTTTACTTACTTTTAAATGGAATTTGAGTTAACTCCAGGCTTGCCTGGGAAACTGATTCTTGGGTTCCAGAAACAATGGAAACAGCGTTTCTGAGTGTTCTATTTTGCAAAATTCCCTGGCGGGGGGAGGGGGGGGGGGGGAGATACCCCCAGTTCCTCCCTTCGGCGCTTGCAAGGCTCCTTGCGGTGTCAAAACATGTCACGTGCAGTGCTTTCTGAAATATGTCTGCTACTTTACAAGACTGTCGAAAACCTGGCTGCATGATTTTCGGCGCGTTCTTGCAGCAAGATTTCTACCTGCAAGACTTCCCGCGCTCAACCGCGAGTGTATAATTCTCGCGAAAGGAAGCAGTGCGTGTATATTGCCCCGCGCAAAACAGCGGGTGAATGATTTCCGATTTTGCATAAACCATTGTTTTCAAATGCCCTTGGGACACAAGAGCATTTGAAAACAATGGTTTTATGCAAATCGGGAATGTGAAAATAGCGAATGTACGTTTTTCCTACATTGAAGTAAACTGGGGTTGTCCCAGGTATTCTGGTTTTATCCTTCGAGTCCATCTCAGCAGTTACAGCTTACAGCTTAACCCATTCACCCCTTAACTGGCCTAAGCCGGCCATACTTAGTATTTTACTCTGACGCCAGACGATTCTACTCGTCAATAGGGAACCCCTGGGAGTCAATGGGTTAAGCCTCACACTTAATGATCTTACGCCACCCAGTTTTTCGCACTCACCTATACGCGAATCAATGAACGAATAACTTTTGCTTTTCCTGTACGCTTCAAATGGATCGTTCATATCAACTCCTACTCCCTATGGAGAATCAATCAAGCGTTTTAAATTAGCAAACAACTGCATTACCATTGTTGGAAGAAAGATCGCAAGAATTCTATATTTTCAATTCTTCGTTTCTTATTGTTCTCTTCTAATTGTTCTTCGTTGTAGTTGCATCATAGGGTCGTATATGCAGTGAATTAGTGTTGACAGTTGTATCTATGAATCTGTAAACCTATAGAAACATCAAATCAAGTGGTTTTCAATTGAGTGTCGAAATTATAATTAGTGAATTACTTTGGTTTTGCATTATCTTACTCAGTGATTGGTTCAAAGTTCTCGCACCAATTTTTCAACCAATCAGAAGTGAAACGAAAACCAATCGTGGCTCGCGCGTGCAGATTTTCCCGCGCTTTGTGTCGGCTACGTGTAATTACGTCGAATTTTGATTGGTTAACTGGATTGTCACCGTCCTTTTTGATTGGCCAAAGTAATTACTATGGTTTTGGTTTAACGAGACTCATTTGAAAACCGCTCTATGCAATAACAAAAAAACAAAACAAAAAATTCAGAGCCTCAGTCTAAACGGAACGCAAGTAAAATAGATAGACCTATTCAACAAGAGCTTTGACTTGTCAAAGAAAAAACTCTAAAAATTCTTTTGTCCTTGCGGAGACAGCGGACCTCCTGACAAAACCACATATGAAAACAAGAGAGATTCTAACCACATTTCAGCTGCTTGTCTCACAACGCAGTGACACTTAAGTTTGGACAAAAAAACCGGAACAAGTTATCTGCGAGCATAAGTCCATACCTTGAACTTGTCAAACTTATCCCGAACCTCTCCTCCTGATATGGGATTATGGATTCCCTGCTGACTTTTGCCCAGGCCTGCTCCACCCCAGCCTAACGAAGAAAAGCACAGCATCTCATTGGGCATCCACCTCAACCGAACCATCCATGTTAAATACGGCGAAATAACGAGATTCCTCGTATCTCATGTAACGCATCGGTTTAAGGTTACATACAATTTTAGAGAGAATACTTTCAGTGTTTACTAGCTTCCGTAGCTGGCGGGATGTTTTCCCGGGGAGGAGGGGGGGGGGGGGGGACTTTAGGAATTTCTGGGTGGGGACGTGCCGCTGGGACCCTGGAACCCTAGCCTATACCAGAACTAGTTCAGCTGAATTTTGCTACCCCATACTAGAGTAAACTCCCACCGATTTCCGTCTAAATACCGATACTTGACAGTTAATAATATCCAGAAGACTTTCATGATAGCCATTTATCGACACTGTTGAGGCTGAGTTGCGTAAACTTAAACTTTGCCGACTCGATGTTTTTATATTTTTGAGCGGGAATTTCTGGTTTCCTTAGTCTTGATAAAATCTTCAAGCGACTGGTCAGTTTCGTGAAAAATGATACCCTATTCTAGACCCAAACGCTCTGATTTATATACCCTATGCTAGAGTAAACTGCTTGAAAACCATACCCTTCACAGCGGCACATCCCTATATAGTCCATATATAGCAGTACCCCCCCCCCCCCCCACCCCTTCGGGATGTTTTATCGCGAGATTATTTAAACACGCACGAGAGCGACTGCCTTCGAGATATTTTATCGCAGAAATATTTAAACACTCGCGAATATCGAGCGAGTACGATGGTTGCTTCGTTTCTTTTGGCCGCGAGTGGCATGGAGACAAGTAGTGGGATTTTCACGCAGGCAGTCGCTCTTGTGCGTGTTTAAATAATCCCGTGTTTACGGAATTTTACTAGAAAGACAGGGTGAACCATGCAACTTGATATCCATTTCGCTAACTCGCTATAGAAGCACTCAGTACCAACTATTGGCAGTCCCAAATATGGGCGTTATCTGCAATATAAATTTGTTTAAAAAAAAAACACACACACCCATTTTCTTCAGCATTTGGTGACCGACATTGCTTTCATCAATTCTCTCTTCAATTGTCTTGGATACGTACGATGGACTGCAAGAAAGAGATAAAGAATTAACTCCTTACATCGCAACTTCAGTTGTAAAAAAAATTGATAACTTACTGAAAACTTGGCGGAGTTGGGCTTCTGTCAGGGCTTCTATTGGATTTGAAGATTGGTGAGAGTGAGCGTGACCGTGACCTTGAGCGTGACCTTGAACGCGAGCGTGACCTTGAGCGAGACCGAGATCTTGAACGAGAGCGTGACCTAAAAGAAAAACATACAAAGGTGCGAATGCCAGACTGAATTGGGTTTAGTCTTCAGGAAGGAAAACGGTTTTGGCCCTGAATAGTTGATAACAGATCACTTCACTACCTCCTTCTTCTTGGCGAAACGGAGCGACTGCGAGAACGAGAATAGTGTCGCTTCTTGGGAGATCTGGAACGAGACCGCGACTTCCGCTGGCGGGGCGACAGCGAACGAGATCTAGAACGGCGAGGAGATCTGGATCGAGACCTTGATCTGAAAAAAACAAAAAGTTAACGTTGGTGAGGCATTTGAAGCAATTTGGAAAAAATGATATTGAACGAATCGACAATAAACAGGAACTGGGCAAAGAGATAACTAAGTGATTTGTATAGATTTTAAACCACACACAGACGAAACCCTCGGCGTAACCGCGCATGCGTCTCTTTGCTAACAGAAAATTACAATAGATGCCGCAAAGTGGAAAAGTCCTCGGGAGCACAATTTGACAATGGCCGGAACAGGATGGAGGTTGGTGATTTCTATGCCTGTTTCCAGGAGTGGAAACGTTGAAAAAGAGAAACCATTTCTTTTGAGGCACACGTTTTTAAATAGGATTTTCCCTGATGTAATTATTCCAAAACAATACTTAGTAGCTTTGCAGAATGAGCACTTGGGTCATCACTTCTTTCCATCCCTCAAACTGACTTTTCCCTTTTTATTCAACTTAACGTAAAGGCTACTTTAAGACTTCAAATCAAAGATTTTAAACAAGCTGAGAAGATTCACAATAGGCGAGGCAAGGAGTTGAACCCGGATCGATGGCTTCACCTTGCAGTTTCCGATATCCACTAGACTAACGAGACAACCTTCCGGAAAATCAAATTTTTTAGAGTATTGAAATAGTAGTACCCCGCAAAACAATTGAAAGGTAACCGTCTTCAACGGGATTTTTAGACCTAAATACTGTAGATCAGCGCGGCATAGCTTAGAAACGCTATTTCTTGTTAGAGCGGTAAGCTTGTCAATATTAACATGGGATATTGCGTCGTGTAATTGTTACGAAATGTCCAATGTTACGAAATGTCCAATGTCACAACTCAACGCTATAAAACAAATTAGGAGATAATGGTGCCTTTGAAATGAAATTTGCAAATGGTTAGAATTTCTAATCTCTTCTTTGAAGAACGACAAACCGCTGGATCCCACGATAATAATCAGAATCTGTTAATGCTAAAGAAGTGCTTGCATGTGGTGGGCCTGGCTTCTGAACAAATAAAATCTCATAATCGCGAACAGCCACAAGCTATTAGCCAAGTACCGAAGACCCAAGTAAGACAATAGAGCAAGACATTGCTTGTGTATCAAAGCTTGAACACAGTTTCTTTCTCAAAGACGCACAGGAACCAGAAGTGAGGAATGATACTTCATTTGTATTGCTAACCGTTTCTACTCTTGTAGGAACGCTTAGCTGGCCAATTTGGGGCAAACCACTGTCCAAGAGCTTGAAAGTCCAGTTCTGGTTGTCATGTGTCTTTGCTCAAGTTGATGGCGAAATGTAAGCTTTTTAGTTTTTCTTAGTGGTGGGCAATGGGCCATTTCAGAGTTGCTGTTTGTCTCGGTTTCGAAGTGAGTCTTGGTGCTCAACTATTGTAAGGGAAATGAGTTTGATTTGCATAAGAATACGCAACTCATTTCCATTTGAATGGTTGTGCATCAGGACTCGCTTTGAAACTAAGGCATGCGACAACTCGGAAATGGGCTATTTAGCGTACCAACCGCCTGCAGGCTGCTATCAAAATTTGCTGTTGTGTTGTTTCACTTCTACACACCTTGACCTGCTTTGTTGGACTTCCTGCACTTTGTGTTTCTCGGCCTCTTCACGATCCTTGATATACTTTAACTTTGCTTTGTAAAACTCAAACAGACCACTTTGCTCCCAGCCTTCGCTACAATATAACAATCAATCCAAAATAGTGTGTGTTTAAGTGTCTATCGTCCTCGCCGAAGTATAACGAATTTCGGTAGCTTGATATGTACCAAAGATGGCTTATAAGGTTGTAGATGGGGCGAACTGATAGGCGAAAATTAGTCAAATTTACTTTCTTGCATAGGCAAGAAAAAAAAAAGCCATCTCGAATTCAAACGGCTTCCATCTGGCCTCGTGGCTCAGTCGGTAGAGCAATGGTAATCTAACCTGGAGGCCGTGGGTTCTTTCCCACTCTGGTCTGTTCTCTGTCGTTGAGTGGACCTATTACCGAGGCTAAAGGCGCTTTCCTTAAAGAATGATCAATTACTTGCATGATATTCCCTCGCATATTCTTCTGGCGGAGTATAGACCCTATGCAAAAATGGCTGCCTTTAAATTATTCTTTTGTTCATATTCAAAATAGCCCAACTAACCTCGTCTTTAAGACAAAAATTCTAAAGAATTTGTTATCCCGAACGAGGTTAGTTGGGCTGTTTTGAATATGAACAAAAGAATAATTTAAAGGCAGCCATTTTTGCATAGGGTCTATATGATCCTTGAAGGGAGTTAATTTGAATGCGTTGTAGAGTCATTCCTTCCAAATGCCCGGCCTGGCCGGTCAGTTCTGTCAAATGGAAAGCGCCCCAAGGCTCCGATAGGAATAAAGGGTACATGGAATTAAAGATAGCCCTTAAAATCACGTTCTAATAGATATCTCTGTTGAGATAAAAGCGAAAGTCAAGCGTTTGAAAAGAAAGCCTCCTTAAGATTATCCAAAAATTTGGGAAAGTTCCCAACACACTAGCGCCAGTCCCCTTGGTGCACAAATTTGTCTTTCCCATTTAGAAATAACTGAAAAAAGGAAAAAAAGATGTTTTTCTGTTATGTTGCTTTCTTACCATGTGTACTTTTGATGGTAAAAGAAAATGAGGCAGCTAGCTAAGGGTCAACGCATCAAGTAGCTTAAGCGTTCGTTTCTAACTAACCTGTTCCTTGGTCTCTCGTGGCTCGGGGGACTGTAAAACGCTTCAACTGCAGCCAGGAGTCTTTCGCTTGGTGGTTGTGGTGCGGGAAGGCGAAGAGCAGCGGCATCAATTGGTTTGTAATCTACATCTGGCAACTAGATAAATGAATAAAACAGTATATTTAAGTTCTTTTATTATCCATCTGTGTTAGTTATTGTACAGAAAACGCACGAGACGCGTACAAATATTCCACGATATATTTGTACGGTTAGTTATTTCTATAGTAGAGAACCGGCTTGACTAGTACATACATACATACGTTTATTTGATATAGCAGGTTAAATTAAAGGAAGCGAGAGGCTAATGTGGACCTGCTGTCTAAGGTAAAATGGAAAGTTACATAACATCTTATATGAGAAAAAAGAAACACGGCTAAAACTATCTAGGTATACTATTATCAAATTGGATAAAAATTACTATGCTAAAAGTATTTAAAATCTTGATTGTTATGAGAGACCATACATGCTTCTTTCAGAAGCTAAGGTTATTAATAAAGTTCTTATGATGACGTTGTTTTAAAAGGTTCTTCGATTGAAGGTGCTCGGCATGGCACGTGTATATAATTACTTGTAATTGTTATGTAAACAGCCAGCCAGAATTCAAAATAAATATCATTTTCAAGGTGTGAATTAGCAACTTGACACGTTAGCTCAGTGGTAAAGAACAGGGACAAGTAATCCAGAGGTTTACCGTGGGTCGGAGTTCAAGCTGCGAGTGACTTATGATTGTAACACCAGAAAAAGCCGAGCGGGAGCTGAAAAAAAGGACAGGACGAAAGGATAGAAAGAGGAAAGCCGGGACAAAAAGGAGCAACGGTGTGGGCAAAGAAGAGAGAGAGGAGGGAGAGAAAACGCATCCATTTTTATTCATCCTGTAAGTACAAATTAACCATGTATATATTCGATTCCCTTAGGTGTTCCTATTGTTCTACAAAACAATACAAGTAGGGACCTGAACGGAAATCATTCCGCTTCTTTTTTCGTCCACCAGAAGTCCTACATTTGTCTGTTGTTATTGGTGTCTCCAGAGGTTGGTTGAAAACGTCCCTACTCAACTCCCGGGGTTAAGATTTTTTGTGTATTGTATTTGCATTATAATGTAGCATTCACATTTAAATGATATGGAAATACCTGGAAGAAAACGTTTTATTCCTAAAGGGTTTGAATTAGGTACAACATTGAATTAGCCATCCAGACCAGTTTTAACTCCACAGCAGCAGAAAAACTATCAAACTATCAAAGGGTGATTCATATCGGTACAGATCTCAGTAAATCCATCCGAACGTTAACACTATAGTCATGCAAATAAGCCAACACAAGAAGAAAAGACAAAAATCTCTGAAAAGAATATTGAGTCCTCACAATCTGTTAGTGTAACCGTTTGTAATTTTATAATTAATGTCTTGGATTCATCGTTTGCTTCTTCTGTAGCGATATATCGATAAATATGTGCATGGATCAATGCTAAATAAACGTCGTATTACCCTACCTGCGGTGTACTGTCCTTCTTTCCCCTCAGAATTGGTATTTCGAGCGATTTTGAAG
>NC_090878.1:34492587-34497587 GCF_036669935.1 Montipora foliosa
CTTTATTTCAATACTGTGTGGGAGGCGAGGTGGCCTCATGGTTAGTGTGCTCGACTCCGGAGCCAGTGGTCTGGGTTCGGGTCCTGGCCGGGGACGCTGTGTTGTGTTATTGGGCAAGACACTTTACTCCCTCGGTGCCTCTCTTCACCCAGGTGTATAAATGGGTACCCCCAAAATGCTGGGGGTAACCCTGCGATGGACTACATGTAGCTTCCCATCCAGGGGGGAGTCAAAAATACTCCTAGTCGCTTAATGCTACGGAAATCGGGGATAAGCTGTTTTCTGTACATGTTTTCTGTACTATCTACTCGATAAAGATTGCTTTGGATTCTTGACGTGAATACAGTCCTAGCTTAAAGTGGTACTACGACCAAAAAAAATTTTTGTTTTTCCTTTGGATTTCAAAACTATGTTAACTAAACAATAACTCACCCAAGTTTTAAGTTCTGATTTTAAAAAGACACCTGTTTATTTTAGCTGGAATTTTCTTATTTATTGGTCCGCCATTACTAACTTCAAAATCTTTAGAGCGCTGGGTCGAGGAGAAAATGACGTCAAACACTCACTAGTTTAAGAATGCAATGCGTGTGTACGCGGCCTAATTAATATGCAGCACGGGAGTTTCGGGCTTTCAGACTTTTCAACCCGTGTTTTGCATATATAATAAATTACGTTTACACGCTGAAATTTTAAGCTAGTGAGTAAATGACGTCATTTTCTCTAGATCCAACTCTCTGAGGTCCAATCGGCCAGTTTTGAACGTGAGTAATGGCGGACCATGAAATCCAAAACTTACACTCAAAATAAACAGCCTTTGGATAAAACTCAAAGCTCAAAATTTTGTCAGTTAGGTGTTAAGCGAACACGCTTTCAAAATCAGAAGAAAAAAAGGAAATGATTTTTTGATCATAGTACCACTTTAATAGTATTTTTGTAACCAATTCCTCAGGTTTTCCTTTGTCTGAGTACCTAAGAACTCAAGCACAAATTTTGTCTAAAACAGACCACAATCCACCTGGAATTTATTGCCCTTACCCACAGGCACAGTTGCCTCCCAGATATAAGTGTTTGGTAACTAAAAATAAACTTACCTTTTGAGAAGGTACTGGGATATCTCATAACAGTGTGCCGGTGTCTTGGCATTGGAAAAGATGAAATTTTTGCCATTCTGTTAGATTTAAAAAGAATGCTTATCAAAGTCTTTACATTTGTCATTAATTCTATCTTCATTATCAAATAGAAAATGAGGTTGCCTCCTAAAAAAAACCCCAAGCCGGTGTCAGGATAAAGCCGAGTAACATATGTCCAGGATTGACCCTAAAGAGTCGCACCCAGATTTTGATAAGCGTCACAAAGTGTCCAACTAAGTCTAAGCATCAACAGTATTTATCTAGAACAATCCAGTGAACATTAGCTTTCCTATAATTTGAAAGTTGAGGTAATCAGAACATAATTATTATGCTTACATTGAGCGAATGCATAAATGGCGGCCAAAAATGTATTCTTTTGTTTATGTGCTAATGAGACTCACTAGGCTTGCTCTCAAGCAACATTTCTTTTGTATTTTGTCCGTGACGTCATGTGAAAACCGAGAATGTACAGTAACAGGAACTCATCAAGGGGGGACCTTTATCCCTCTGCTAATTCCTTGAGTCAACCCTTTCCCGAGTAAAAATTAATTTATTTTTATCAACAGGTTTTCCCCCTTGACGCTGAGATAACTGTGTTTTGATCAATTGGCCTTTACAACAGTAAGTGGGCTGAATCCCCCAAGGGAAGAATTTTATAAAATACATCTACTTGGGAAAGTGCCATATTTTTCCTTGACGCCGAGATAGCTCTTTTTGGATTGGCTTTTACAATAGTGGGTGTGCTGAATGTCTCAAGGGGGGCATTTTATAAATAAAAATAATCTGCTGTACTTGGGAAAAAGTTGACTTCTAAGCCAAGTATGGAAAGAAGACTGTACATGACCTTGAAGTGTGCAACTTGCAACACTGGGGATTTTGGGACGGCAATTTTAAACCCAGATGTGGACAAAAATGAGATCGAAGCTGCATGCGCTGGAAAATGCATGTATAGCTATGTTACATCCAAATAAGGAAATTTTCAAACTCAAAAAACCTCAGTTCCAAAAAAGAGCTTCTGGGATACGAGATAAAGGCACGTCTTGTTGAGCTCCTTGCAGAAAGTAATGTCACAGTTGTAGGGTAAGAGGACATTTTGTGACCCTTATCAAAATCTGCATGAATTAGGGTCAATCCTGGACATATCTGAGCTGAAAACATGTTAAATACTACATTTTACTGTATAGATACTGATGAAATACCAAGATTTAAAAAAATCACATCTTCACCACGTGCATTGAACACATCATTTTTATCTTTCACATGTGAGAATATTGGTGTTGTCATGGTAATGAACACGATTAGCCAATAAAACGTGAGCTTCCTCTTCATTGTGAGATACAAAATGTACTTTCTGCCTTTAATATAATTCTTCTCTACTACATTAACATTTTTATCGCAAAATGTTACATTATCATGATTTGTTTTTCATAAATTTCATATCTTGTTTCATGTTACACAAACTGTGTGTTTTAGTGGTTGGTGACCACTTTTTCATTATTTTGAAAATGAGTAACACAAGTTGTTTTAAATCTAGACATTTCATCAATATCTATATAATAAACAGAACATTACATGGCCACTTGGGGATACAAATTTTATCTTCTTGTGCTGAAAGTATCACTCACTCATTCGCTTCACTCACTCATAAGGGATACTGGCAGCACTCGAGGATGAAATTTTTATCCCTGCGCAGCCATGTAATATCCTCTATTTATTAAAAACTGAACTACGGAATCCGATATCAGTTCATATCAGTTCATATACCTGCTGTACCTAATACGGTCAAGGAACGCATTAGCAATAAAGCGAGCTGAAAACATCTTTGCAGCTCTGAGAAAAATATGGCTGACAAAAGCCGTTTTGGACCGGAATTGACTGAGGCAGACATTGATGCTTTAGTGGAAGAGTTGTTGATCCTAAAATTTTTAATAAAACAATTTATTTAATTTTTCTACTCGGGCTTGCAGGATATAAAATGATCATAACCAACTTGGCTCTTATCTACATTTGTATCACTTCGTATCCAGTGCACCCTCGTAGAATAATTATTGTTAAATATCACGAAAAAAAAGCTTGTTTTTATCATTTTGTGCAATTACATGTACCAGCTAATTGTGAGCGATGTGGATGGAAGAAGGGGACAGTTTATAAATAAATAAATAAATAAATAAATAAATAAATAAATAATAATCTTTATTGAGGAGATCAATTTCACTGATAAGTGATTTACAAAAGAGTCCTTGCAGCTTTAGTGATCACATGGTACGAAAACCACCATACTGGAATGCATATTGTGCTCTAGGACATCCAAAACAAAGCAAGTTAATTTAAATTTTCTTTGTTTTTGATGTCCCAGTGCACAATTTACGAGCCTGTCAGGCAGTTTTGTACCATGAGATCACAATCTTCTGCCATGACTTTGCCTGAAGTGACTATTGTCATCTTTTCTGTTAACATTAATGTAAAATGCTCAGCTGCCAAAATTATGATGACCTCCTGAGCAAAATCTTAATGAAACCCTTGCTTGCTTTACATCTAAACATGATTGTACAATGTCATGTACATGTATCCTTCTGGGGAAAGCAGCTGAGCAACTCACCGATATGGACTCCTTGGTGCAAGACTCCATAATTTTGCAAAGGAGAGTTTCCAGTTCTGTAATATCTAAATCAACTGCTTGTTGGACAGGAGCTGCAGGGGTTTGGTACAAGGGAACAGCATTGGCAGCATGAGCTTGTTGCTGCTGTAGAACCTGCATCTGTGTAAAAAAGGGAGATTTTTCCATAAAAGCAACCTTCTGAATTAAGCCTGCATTGAAAGAATCACCAATAATTGTAAACTTGATACAAACAAGATCGAAAGTTAATGGTGCATCTTATAACCGAGTGTGCCTTATTCGCTGTAACTGAAAAACAACGGTAATTAATATTCAAGTTAGGAAATGAGCTCACTCAGGTTTAATGTTCTTTAAAACTTGTGGATAATGTCTTGTTGCAGCATTTGACCAGGTTTCAATAACAGGCATTGGTGTCTCTTGGTTGGATGATTTATGATATATTATTGACTTTCAGAAAAAAATACTAAAATGTGTGGCATTGATGAATATACTATCGTCACGTACATAATTTGTAGCTTAAAAAATCTTATTAAGGGGCTCAGGCTTGGTCTTCCAAAAAACATCTGGATCACTTTTTCGGGTAAAGAATAGCTCTAATAATACTGCTAACAATAATAATAATAATAATAATAATAATAATAATAATAATAATAATAATAATAATAATAATAATAATAATAATAATAATTATTATTATTATTATTATTATTATTATTATATTCAGTTCCTTATACCTGTTGTTGAGCTTGTTGCTGAGCTTGTTGCCACGGTGCTGAATTGATTGACTGCTGAACAATAGCCTGTTGCACCAAATGAGCCTGAGGGTTAGTTCCATATTGTGCCGCTGCTTGCTGGACAAGCTGTTGTTGGGTTTTTAGATGTTGCTGAGTCTGTTGTTGGGCTGACAAGAACAAAACACAATAACAGTGTAAAAAGCCAGCCTGATGCCACGATCAGCAGCTTAGCTTAATGTAGACTGCAAGCAGTCTCTCATTTGCTCAAAAATCTGCAGAGAAAACATGATATCCAAGCGAGATGCTGAGACTGACGAAGCGTAATAGAGTATCTGACTACTGCATAGAAGGTCGTGCTGGACCAATACTTAAGCCGTGTTCACATTAGGCCTTGATTACGATCGAAATGGGTTCACATCAACTAATTGCAGTCCCTAATTATAACTGGATTATAATTACTTCAAACAACCTCAAAGGGGTTGTTTGAAGGAATTACAATGTGTAATTGAACAGAATGAC
>NC_090878.1:34508042-34550542 GCF_036669935.1 Montipora foliosa
TGTTATGTTTGAAAGGTTTTTCTTATGCCATTACCTGCAAACAGAGCTGGTTCAAATAGGTTATGACTTTCCAGATTACCCAACACTTTGGTAAGTTTCTGTAGGTTCTCTTGTGATTCACCAAGTTGGGTGACAAAAAAACACAGGGGACTACAACCATGCATTAAGAGGCTGCCTGTAAATCCTTGGCTCCTGTCCTCTGACAATGATGCAAAATATCATTCGACAAGGTAAACAATGTGAAGCTTGTGCTGAAAACTGCATTCCAGGGCCACGGGCTCTGTCAGGACATTTTAAATTAATATTCAAAAACTCATTAATCATTCATGAGCCTACCAGCTCATCAAAAATGATAAAACGTCACGTGCGCAAAATTTAAAGCCTGATAAAACACTCCTCATTAGAATTCTCTTTATCATAAAGAATACTACATACTTCATCTTCCCCTCACATTTTGAATCTTTGTTCGGAAAACCCAGGGACATGCTTTTTGTGCGAATGCTTGTGAAAGCCATTTCAAAAAACTCAAAGCACATGTTCTACGGGTCTAAAAAGAACTCCTCTAAGGCCTTGTGTTTTTAAAGAGAGCAATCACACTGTTTTGCAGATTGCCACAACAACATGCCAGTATAATAACCACCATATTTCCCAGTGTGAGAAGCCAATTTTCAAAGTATTCTGCAATCTAGTTAGTTAAGGGAAGTGAACAGAACTTGTCATCCAACCAGTGTACAGTGGGTGCTATTTCATTGCATGATGAGTTATTCATTACATCACAATACTTACCTTAGTTATTATTATGCGAATACAATGTTTCAAAGAGCCTCTTTATTTCAATACTGTGTGGGAGGCGAGGTGGCCTCATGGTTAGTGTGCTCGACTCCGGAGCCAGTGGTCTGGGTTCGGGTCCTGGCCGGGGACGCTGTGTTGTGTTATTGGGCAAGACACTTTACTCCCTCGGTGCCTCTCTTCACCAGGTGTATAATGGGTACCCCCAAAATGCTGGGGTAACCCTGCGATGGACTACATGTAGCTTCCCATCCAGGGGGGAGTCCAAAAAATAATCCTAGTCGCTTAATGCTACGAAATCGGGGATAAGCTGTTTTCTGTACATGTTTTCTGTACTATCTACTCGATAAAGATTGCTTTGGATTCTTGAACGTGAATACAGTCCTAGCTTAAAGTGGTACTACGACCAAAAAAAATTTTTGTTTTTCCTTTGGATTTCAAAACTATGTTAACTAAACAATAACTCACCAAGTTTTAAGTTCTGATTTAAAAAGACACCTGTTTATTTTAGCTGGAATTTTCTTATTTATTGGTCCGCCATTACTAACTTCAAAATCTTTAGAGCGCTGGGTCGAGGAGAAATGACGTCAAACACTCACTAGTTTAAGAATGCAATGCGTGTGTACGCGGCCTAATTAATATGCAGCACGGGAGTTTCGGGCTTTCAGACTTTTCAACCCGTGTTTTGCATATATAATAAATTACGTTTACACGCTGAAATTTTAAGCTAGTGAGTAAATGACGTCATATTCTCTAGATCCAACTCTCTGAGGTCCAACGGCCAGTTTTGAACGTGAGTAATGGCGGACCATGAAATCCAAAACTTACACTCAAAATAAACAGCCTTTGGATAAAACTCAAAGCTCAAAATTTTGTCAGTTAGGTGTTAAGCGAACACGCTTTCAAAATCAGAAGAAAAAAAGGAATGATTTTTTGATCATAGTACCACTTTAATAGTCTTTTTGTAACCAATTCCTCAGGTTTTCCTTTGTCTGAGTACCTAAGAACTCAAGCACAAATTTTGTCTAAAACAGACCACAATCCACCTGGAAATTTATTGCCCTTACCCACAGGCACAGTTGCCTCCCAGATATAGTGTTTGGTAACTAAAAATAAACTTACCTTTTGAGAAGGTACTGGGATATCTCATAACAGTGTGCCGGTGTCTTGGCATTGGAAAGATGAAATTTTTCCATTCTGTTAGATTTAAAAAGAATGCTTATCAAAGTCTTTACATTTGTCATTAATTCTATCTTCATTATCAAATAGAAAATGAGGTTGCCTCCTAAAAAAAACCCCAAGCGGTGTCAGGATAAAGCCGAGGTAACATATGTCCAGGATTGACCCTAAAGAGTCGCACCCAGATTTTGATAAGCGTCACAAAGTGTCCAATTAAGTCTAAGCATCACAGTATTATCTAGAAACAATCCAGTGAACATTAGCTTTCCTATATTTGAAAGTTGAGGTAATCAGAACATAATATTATGCTTACATTGAGCGAATGCATAATGTGCGGCCAAAAATGTATTCTTTTGTTTATGTGCTAATGAGACTCACTAGGCTTGCTCTCAAGCAACATTTCTTTTGTATTTTGTCCGTGAAGTCATGTGAAAACCGAGAATGTACAGTAACAGGAAACTCATCAAGGGGGGACCTTATCCCTCTGCTAATTCCTTGAGTCAACCCTTTCCCAAGTAAAAATTAATTTATTTTTATCAACAGGTTTTCCCCTTGACGCTGAGATAACTGTGTTTGATCAATTGGCCTTTACAACAGTAAGTGGGCTGAATCCCCCAAGGGAAGAATTTTATAAAATACATCTACTTGGGAAAGTGCCATATTTTCCTTGACGCCGAGATAGCTCTTTTTGGATTGGCTTTTACAATAGTGGGTGTGCTGAATGTCTCAAGGGGGGATTTTATAAATAAAAATACATCTGCGGGACTTGGAAAAAAGTTGACTCCTAAGCCAAGTATGGAAAGAAGACTGTACATGACCTTGAAGTGTGCAACTTGCAACACTGGGGATTTTGGGACGGCAATTTTAAACCCAGATGTGGACAAAAATGAGATCGAAGCTGCATGCGCTGGAAAATGCAATGTATAGCTATGTTACATCCAAATAAGGAAATTTTCAAACTCAAAAAACCTCAGTTCCAAAAAAGAGCTTCTGGATACGAGATAAAGCACGTCTTGTTGAGCTCCTTGCAGAAGTAATGTCACAGTGGTAGGGTAAGAGGACATTTTTGTGACCCTTATCAAAATCTGCATGAATTAGGGTCAATCCTGGACATATCTGAGCTGAAAACATGTTAAATACGACATTTTATGTATAGATACTGATGAAATACCAAGATTTAAAAAAATCACATCTTCACCACGTGCATTGAACAAATCATTTTTATCTTTCACATGTGAGAATATTGGTGTTGTCATGGTAATGAACACGATTAGCCAATAAAACGTGAGCTTCCTCTTCATTGTGAGATACAAAATGTTTCTGCCTTTAATATAATTCTTCTCTACTACATTAACATTTTTATCGCAAAATGTACATTATCATGATTTGTTTTCATAAATTTCATATCTTGTTTCATGTTACACAAACTGTGTGTTTAGTGGTTGGTGACCACTTTTTCATTATTTGAAAATGAGTAACACAAGTTGTTTTAAATCTAGACATTTCATCAATATCTATATAATAAACAGAACATTACATGGCCACTTGGGGATACAAATTTTATCTTCTTGTGCTGAAAGTATCACTCACTCATTCGCTTCACTCACTCATAAGGGATACTGGCAGCACTCGAGGATGAAATTTTTATCCCTGCGCAGCCATGTAATATCCTCTATTATTAAAAACTGAAACTACGGAATCCGATATCAGTTCATATCAGTTCATATACCTGCTGTACCTAATACGGTCAAGGAACGCTTAGCAATAAAGCGAGCTGAAAACATCTTGCAGCTCTGAGAAAAATATGGCTGACAAAAGCCGTTTTGGACCGGAATTGACTGAGGCAGACATTGATGCTTTAGTGGAAGAGTTGTTGATCCTAAAATTTTTAATAAAACAATTTATTTAATTTTTCTACTCGGGCTTGCAGGATATAAAATGATCATAACCAACTTGGCTCTATATTACATTGTATCACTTCGTATCCAGTGCACCCTCGTAGAATAATTATTGTTAAATATCACGAAAAAAAGCTTGTTTTTATCATTTTGTGCAATTACATGTACCAGCTAATGTGAGCGATGTGGATGGAAGAAGGGGACAGTTTATAAATAAATAAATAAATAAATAAATAAATAATAAATAATAATCTTTATTGAGGAGATCAATTTCACTGATAAGTGATTTACAAAAGAGTCCTTGCAGCTTTAGTGATCACATGGTACGAAAAACACCATACTGGAATGCATATGTGCTCTAGGACATCCAAAACAAAGCAAGTTATTTAAATTTTCTTTGTTTTGATGTCCCAGTGCACAATTTACGAGCCTGTCAGGCAGTTTTGTACCATGAGATCACAATCTTCTGCCATGACTTTGCCTGAAGTGACTATTGTCATCTTTTCTGTTAACATTAATGTAAAATGCTCAGCTGCCAAAATTATGATGACCTCCTGAGCAAAATCTTAATGAAACCCTTGCTTGCTTTACATCTAAACATGATTGTACAATGTCATGTACATGTATCCTTCTGGGGAAAGCAGCTGAGCAACTCACCGATATGGACTCCTTGGTGCAAGACTCCATAATTTGCAAAGGAGAGTTTCAAGTTCTGTAATATCTAACTCAACTGCTTGTTGGACAGGAGCTGGAGGGGTTTGGTACAAGGGAACAGCATTGGCAGCATGAGCTTGTTGCTGCTGTAGATCCTGCATCTGTGTAAAAAAGGGAGATTTTTCCATAAAGCAACCTTCTGAATTAAGCCTGCATTGAAAGAATCACCAATAATTGTAAACTTGATACAAACAAGATCGAAAGTTAATGGTGCATCTTATAACCGAGTGTGCCTTATTCGCTGTAACTGAAAAACAACGGTAATTAATATTCAAGTTAGGAAATGAGCTCACTCAGGTTTAATGTTCTTTAAAACTTGTGGATAATGTCTTGTTGCAGCATTTGACCAGGTTTCAATAACAGGCATTGGTGTCTCTTGGTTGGATGATTTATGATATATTATTGACTTTCAGAAAAAAAATACTAAAATGTGTGGCATTGATGAATATACTATCGTCACGTACATAATTTGTAGCTTAAAAAATCTTATTAAGGGGCTCAGGCTTGGTCTTCCAAAAAAACATCTGGATCACTTTTTCGGGTAAAGAATAGCTCTAATAATACTGCTAACAATAATAATAATAATAATAATAATAATAATAATAATATATAATAATAATAATAATAATATTATTATTATTATTATTATTATTATTATATTCAGTTCCTTATACCTGTTGTTGAGCTGTTGCTGAGCTTGTTGCCACGGTGCTGAATTGATTGACTGCTGAACAATAGCCTGTTGCACCAAATGAGCCTGAGGGTTAGTTCATATTGTGCCGCTGCTTGCTGGACAAGCTGTTGTTGGGTTTTTAGATGTTGCTGAGTCTGTTGTTGGGCTGACAAGAACAAAACACAATAACAGTGTAAAAAGCCAGCCTGATGCCACGATCAGCAGCTTAGCTTAATGTAGACTGCAAGCAGTCTCTCATTTGCTCAAAAATCTGCAGAGAAAACATGATATCCAAGCGAGATGCTGAGACTGACGAAGCGTAATAGAGTATCTGACTACTGCATAGAAGGTCGTGCTGGACCAATACTTAAGCCGTGTTCACATTAGGCCTTGATTACGATCGAAATGGGTTCACATCAACTAATTGCAGTCCCTAATTATAACTGGATTATAATTACTTCAAACAACCTCAAAGGGGTTGTTTGAAGGAATTACAATGTGTAATTGAACAGAATGACGAGCACATGGTGGTATGAGCAGATGAAACTTCTAATCGCTTTACGGAGCGAACATTTGGATTTGTCTTCTTCTATTCTTGAAAGCTATCCTTGGTTAGCACATCACATGATGGTGATGATAGTGGCAGCCACGCGATACGGCGCCATTTGTCTCACACTGCGAGGTTACCCAGCGTATTGTATTTGAATTTTCCCAGACGTGAACAGAACCATAATTGAATAAAATTGAATCGAGTATGATAGCCTGATATTACATTGTATACTTCAGTTGATCATACTCAACGTTGAGTCTGAACACGGCTTTAGATCTAGGAGAAAAATGCTGCCTTTAAAATTACATCTGCAAATCACTTACTGATAATGACGATAGCAAAGACAACAATCGACATCATCATCATAACTTTATTTTAGTCTCGACATTGAGCAGAGCACAAGACAGACTGAGCTTTATGAATTGGGGAGACCTTAAATTAAATTAAATCACATTCACACTGACACATGTACATTGGGTTTTGGTGAGAGCAGAAAACCAGAGTAGGTTACCAGGAGAAGTAGACTACAGTAGAGATTACCAACAAACCAAACACATAAAATTAATGACAAAACATGTACAGTACATGTGTAGTGGGAATGGTAAAGGCATTAAAAGAAACTAAACAATTTATCTTAAAAATGAAAGTTTTGTAATCTTTAAAATAAATTAATAAGATGTGTAATCATTTCTTTCACTTCACATACAGTACATGTATATCGTAAATGAGGAAAGGAAATGTATATCATAAGGTATATACTGTATTATTCATGTAGGTATATTTTTTAAGGTTACTTTACCCCATCGACATCCAAACCGGCCTAAACCGGCCAGACTTAGTATTTTACTCTGTCTAACGCCAGACGATTTACTCGTCAATGGGGAACCCCTGAGAGTCAATGGGTTAAATTTAAAGAAATGGGAAAAGCTAATGAAAAATTTGATAGAGTAATAATAATGTTGATTGTTCTGTGCAACGTTAATCGGCTATTTGTTGTTGTTGTTGTCGCTGTCGATGTTGGCTCATAATTTACGATCATAGTACTTGTTTGTGTAAATGTAGGTACATGTGAAGTGTATAAATATAATAATAACAATGTTAATAATAATCATAATGATAATCATAATAATCAAAATAATAATAAAGGAGAGTTTTTCATAAATAATAATTATTATAATAAATGGGCCTTATTCACGTGGCGGCCATATTGACCATAGACAATAGATTTCGTACCCCGAGCCTCAAGTTGAAATGTTTGGGAAGGAGTTTTCAATCCCTCGGGACCCAACATGGCCGCCATGTGATTAAAGGGGCTAGGTAATTTTGTTTAATTTTGTTAATTATGAGCTCTAAACGTCAAATTGGCAGAGCAAGAGTCTTTCATTTGCAAAATCACGGCCACATAACAACTGAGAATGATTTTCCAGCTGTGTAAATGACATTTTGATACAGACTGATATAAATTTGAAAAAAGGTGGGCCGACATTTTTCAAATTAACCAAATTCAATCCATTTCAATCCTCTCCAGGTTTGTCCATCCATGTCCCTTTATGGCTTCCCTGTGTTTTGTTAGAGTTCTTCTATAGTTTTGAACAGTTATTTTGATATTTTAGTTAATTCTATGACCATTCGATCAGTGCTGAAATTGTCTAAAATTGCGTGACCTAGCCCCTTTAAGGCCTACATGTGTTATTATGGTACATGTTAACTTTCCTTTTACTGGTACATGTAAATTAATGGAGTTTACAGACATCAAGTCATAAAGAAGACCCAGACTTCTTTACCTATTTCAAAAGAAACTTTCCATCTGTAATAGTTGTAATACTCTCCACTGAACAGAAATGCAAATTTTGGGTTTCCTTTCTGCTTCTCCTTGGTCATCTCTTCAAATTTGCTGCCATTTCTTGCCACAAAGTTTGCAAGTTTGTCAATGATATCTTCTGTTCTTGGTCTGTGTAAAACAAGACACAAAATAATAAGAGGTACTGTAAGTAACCAAATGATACAATATAGAATTTAAAATAAAATGACAAATCAATAATGAAGATGAAACACTGAGACCTATCACACAAAAACGTACACTAACAGTTTTGTGTTTGATCATAACCATTACAAATTTCTCAAATTTAATTGGTGCATTAACTACTTTATTTTTCACTAATTATTGAGTAGGGTTGAAATCGGACAGTGAAATCAGACAGTTGGCTGTAATATAATTATAGGATATCTGAAATCGGACAGTTACATCAGCCAATCACATTACATGTACTGTAAGTGCACTCAGCTTAATCTACCAATCACAGAATTTATCACAATAACCATAGCAACAACCACTTACCCTACCAAACTGAGGATTTTCCAAAAAGGACAAATTTGTAACATTAGACAGTAAAAAAGGAATGCATTAATTTTGTTTTCTCGGAAATTGTAATTCGTGTTGTCCAATTTCGTCTAAAATGATACTCATGATTAAACAAATCGGACTCCTGCTACACGGTCGTCCCATTTTGTTAATCACTTGTACATGTACGATTACAGACCAAATTGGAAGTCCTCCACTCAGTCCTATTACCATTATTATAAATGGGTAAAAATCAATGGCTAATCAGTGGGTAGCCAACTGATTTTCTAACACCTTTAACACCTTTCTCAACACTTCCAACCGGTGCACAAAATATCCCAATGATTTGTGAAGATTTTCCTGATGCTCTTGCCCAACACTTTCAACAGGTACATGTAGAAAAGCCACTGTATCAATGTTTCAAGTTGATAGCCAACGTTTTTTCAACACTCTTTTACAAATCATGTAAAACTAAGACAGTTTTCATGTCAGGGCTAAAGCAAATGAACCAAGGGAGCCACTTGATTTACAAAGACCCTAAACGTCTTCCAATGGGCTAGATTCTAGAAAACCTGTTCACTTTTCAGGGTTCATCATAGTTCTGCCACCGCAGTCTGCAGTCACTTTAAGATAAGAAGAAGGAGCTTAAAGTGCTACTACTGTATGATCAAAAAATCATTTCCTTTTTTTCTTCAGACTTTGAAGGTGTGTTTGCTTAACACCTGACTGGCAAAATTTTGAGCTTTGATTTTTATCCAAAGGCTGCTTATTTTTGAGTTTTTTACAAATTGGATTTCACGGGCCGCCATTACTCACATTCAAAACTGACCGATTGGACCTCAGAGGGTTGGATCTAGGGAAAAGTGACGTCATTTACTCACTACAATCTTGGACAAAACTCCTGGGAAAAATTCTATGTAGCTTAAGCATCATTTGGCATACGCTCAAAAAATGTTTTGATCCTTCCCAAATCCCCCTTCCCCCCACCCCTACGAATGTTGATAATGTGATGCAAAATACTGTGCAAGCCATTGGTGGTTTTTAAACCAACACTGGAATGGGGGGAGGGGGGAAAGTAGGAGGAATTTAATGTTTATCACACAGACAAATTAGAGCGTCACATTTTCCCAATGAGTCTTGTCCAAGATTGTAGCTTAAAATTTCAGCATGCAAATGCACTTATTATAATATTATAATTTATGTAAAACACAAAACGAGAAACTCCTGTGCTGCATAATATTAATTCAGCCACGTACACACGCATTGTGTCCTTAAACTATTGAGTCTTTAATAACGACATTTTCTCCTTGACCCAGCTCTCTCAAGATTTTTAAGTTAGTAATGGCGCACCAATAAATAAGTAAAATTCCAGTTAAAATAAACAGGTGTCTTTTTTAAATCAGAACTTAAAACTTTGGTCGCTTAGTGTTTAGATAACATAGTTTTGAAATCTAAAGAAACACTTTAAGGATGGAGTTGATCAAAGCTCTGCCACTGCGGTCTGCGCTCACCCCTCCCTCCTTTTCTATTTGCCGTTTTATTCAAACTTCCTTCAGTGCTTTAAGTGACCAATTTTATGTTTCGCTTGATTACTCGGGATACCTAAAGGTATAACGAGTATTAAAATGGGTTTGAAAACAAGAAGTGCATAAAAATGCATGATAGAATTAGGATGCTGGGATTTCATTGGTTAAAAGCTACATGTATGCACAATGACCCCCAGGGAGAGGTGAGAGGTTGTAATTGAAAATACAAACATCTTCCAGATACAAAACAAACTTGTGAACATATGACCTAATACCTGGCAAAGGGTAAACATGACGAAAATAAAAGCAAATGAAAGGATTCTAAATAAGAAATTTTTACACCTCATTTGGATACATGTACAGTATATTGGGATAAACTGACGAAAACTTTAAATTGTTGCAAAATCCATGACATTGTTATCTGTATCTTTGTTAATTGGTATCGTAGCCATACATGTCAAAATAAATTGAGTTATTGGGTAATTACTCGGAATACCTGAACTGTCTCGGTTGACTTTGCTCGGTGCCACAAAATGGACAATAGAATTTCCTTGGCTAAAAGCAATTAACTTGATCCCTTCGAACAATACATTTCACATTTTCCAACAACACAAAAATGACGGCCATGGTGTCGAGTGTTGATGGAGGAGATTCCTGTGCACACGAGGCTTCAAACAGCCTCAATTCTTAGAGTTCCACGAAAATCCGTATTTATAACATGCGGTGGAGCAACCAAAGTGATGGGAGACATGTTGGGGTTTCAGTGTGAAGCTTTTAACGACATTCACCAATTTAGAAACTCAAGCCCATGTTTTGAGTGAAAGCTCAACAGCAGCTAAAGATTGAAAATGCTGGATTCAGTCTTCTGGAAATTTTATGCATAAGATAGTTAATCTAAATCTTGCATGTTGACAGCATGATGAAATCGTCAGGACAGAACTCCCAGCAGCGGTATGTTGGAAATGCCTGAAATTTCTTTTCTTTCTGCTTTTTTTTGCACGCGCACCATCGGCGGGTGTTACTTTTTCAACTGTTTCACGGTCTTCATGTTTATATAGCTACCTATAGAGGGAGGCGACTGCATTATTCACAACACTGTTAATTTCAAAACTATGCAGCTGCTTCAGTGCCAGTGTAGCTGGTAAAAGGAGGGATAAATTTTACTTAGCCACATTAATTACAAATGGTTTTCACAAGTTTTCTCTCTCGCTACGCCAGTGTTTCACTCTCCCTTGGCTCACTGGTTTCACTTTGTATGTCACCCCTGCATTGTGTAGATTCATGTTATTTCCGAGCCGACAACCTGTACCAAATCAAACTAATTCTTTTGCTTGGTGACCTATTGATTTTATTTCTAAACACTAAGCGATGGTCACTAATGCGTTATCCGTTATCGTGAGCCCTCCAGATTTCAATTGGCTGCAGAAATATTCACTTCTTTTGTTCCTACTTAGGAAATCCGAACATCGCTTTAGCCCATTCAATCCTTGTAGTTTGTTTCTAACTCTCCCAAAATGTATCACCCTGCTTCTGCGTAACATGGTATTCCGAGTAAACGCTATGAACAGCGTCTTGTTTGTTTGCCAGTTCCTAGTCGCTGAATTTAAGCAAATTTTGTAACACAGCGCCTTCAAGCCACACGCGCAACGAACCATGTCAACTTACGGCTACTCATTAGGGACCTTAAACAAAGATGACGACAACGGCTAAGAGATTTTCCTGTTACTGTAATAATTTTGTGATTACTCCATGTCGCTCGGCTTGGAAAGTGTGAATACACATTCCAAGAATAAAATTGATAAGAACGACGTGGATATTTAGAGAGAAAATTGAACATTCATGGTCAGGTGCTCTCGTCCTCCACATGACCTCAAAATTGATCATTTTACGTCGTTGTCAAGACCAGAACCGCAACGAAAATTACGGTATCAAAACGTAAAACGAATGTGCAGGGATTGAAGAACTATTGCTTTTGCTATTTAAACCTATTGTTTTGTGGCATTCTCGTAGCCATTGTCATTGTCCTTGCTTAAGGTCTCTACCACTACTGAACTGCGGACCGCTGTGGTAGTCGATCCATTTCACTCCCTGTCATTACTCATCAACTACACAACTACGGACTGTGGTGGCAGTCTATTTAAGTACTGCAACTTGGCGGTGAATGGGTGCTCTAGAATTGCTCCTTAAGACATTATGTTTCAATCATTCCCTGTGACGTCAAAACCCCAAGATTCTAATAATTAAACACACATTATACATAACTATGATTCATCCTTCCATCCACAAGAGAGCCACAGTTACTTAACATAAAATCATTGAAACACATATCATTCCGCCTTGTTCAATGACGCCAGATTAGAGGACTAGTTTAATAACATAACGATCACCCGAAAAAGAAGTCACAATCGTACAATGCTTCGTTGCACACTGGAGTCTCTGGTTTCTGTGCATTTGTTGACTTTTGGCTTCGCTAGTTGGTAAAAGAACTATGTTGCTTCAAATGAGGGTTTGTAATCTGTACTTGTCTTACCGAAAGAATTTCAAACTCACTTACCTTCTGGAGCCGGGAACGGAGGATTGTGTATCACAGCACCTGCCATCTTGAAGCGAAATGAGATGGATTGTTTGTCCAACCCTAAAAACGTGAGCTTCAGTCGTTTCTTTCCAATGCACCGTGTTGCATCGATATATTTTTATGGTTCTCTTACTGGAATGCACTTGAAAAAGAGAATCTTTTTTTAACGCTGTCTCCGGAACACTCCTTTAGCTTGTGGAGGCCGCCATTATGAAAACCGTCCCAGACTCGCTCCAATGCAATTCGGGCACACTGCATGATCTAACATATGGACTATCTATTTTCTGATGGGGCAAACCGCAAACGGAAAAAATCGCTGATTTGTTTTCTTCCTCCTTTTTCTTCGACCTTTACTTCGGCCCCTTAATATATATATTTCGTATAATTTTCAGCGGTGAATATTTAACAATTATTCGTCGAGGGCGAAGTGACTATCGGTGAATATTCACCGAGACGAAGTCATATATTCACCGATAATCACTGAGCCTGAGGCGAATAATTGTTTTAGTATAAATACACAGGTGATTATTTTAAAAAAGAGAAAAAAAAAAACCTTTCAACGAGAAATCATCTTCACTTTCAGTGACAAAACGACTACTGGCAGCCATTTTGTCCGTCGAGGTGATTATCGGCTGATAATCCGGATAGCGAGCCAATGAGAGCGCGCGATTTTGTATAAAGAATTTAGTGTCACCGCGCTACCCGGTGAATATAACATTTTGGAGGCGCGGCTGCTAAGCTAATCAAGCACTTTTCGTGCCCTTTTATCGTGTTTTAGCACGTTTTTTTGCACTTTCTTGATATTCACCGCTGAAAATTACACCTCAGGCTCAGTAAATATTGGCGAATATTTACCTAGACTACGTTTCAGTAAATATTCATCAATTTTCACTTCGCCTTCGGCGAATAATTGTTAAATAAATGGACAAAGTTAAGCCGAACTAAGCTACAGTTGAGATGACATAACAAACTACTTTGCTCTGAGATCATGCAAAAAATTCTCTGATACAAAGCAGCTGCCTTTTCAAACGCCTTTACTGTTTTAGGTACTGCTTCGGTTCGGAGCACTGATCGATGGTGCCACACTAGCGCGTATCTACTTTTCATTTGGTGATATTTTTGTTATCAGTCTTTCCGTAGCCTTTTTCCACTTGCACGCCTTTTTGCATCTGGTGTGACTTGATATATCTGGCTCGACTTTTTTTTTTATGGCGTGACTCTTTGTCCCTGGCACGACTTTTGAACAGCGTGTCTTATGTCCCCAAACATGACTGGCCTACTCAGCCTACTGTACCGTGAGTTACAACTGCAGACCGCAGACTGCACACAGACTGCCAACAAATTAATAGCGCTGATAAACAGTATATAAGTGTAAGCACCCATTTCAAAAAGCGCTGATAAACAGTATTTAAGTCTTAGCACCCATTTGAAAACGGTCAGCTTTCAATACATGCATGTGATTTAGGGTTAGTCTGGAGTCCGCCGTTTGCAGTCTGCAGTCTGCAAGTGTCAAAGTGAGAAACCGCCGTCAGTTGACCTGAGTTGTGACGATAAAGAAGTGGCGAACGTTTTAGATGAGTTAGGACAATGTGCGAGCCACGACTGCGAGTCATGCGAGGTATGGATGCGAGTCATGCGAGCGAACATGGCGAGCCATGCGAGTCAACACGCGAGTCACCACAGTTATCAAAGCTAACCGTTTAAATTGGCGCTTAGACTTAATAACTGTTTAGCAGCGCTATTTGAAATGGGTGCTTAGACTTCAATGCAAATTTCGCATTTCTCGAATGGCTCGCTGGCTCGCAGATTGTCGAGCCCCGTTTTAAATTAGAATAATCAAAGGAGAATTAGGGTTGTTCCTGTTCTGTAGAAGGTACCGTTGTTGGTCAAATTTTCGCTGACTAGCATGTCCTTGCGTGATTTTCCTCTTACAGGATATGAATCGACGATCAATGACGTCAATCGGTAGTTTGAGTTTTGAGCCAATGAGTCCTTTCTCCCTTGTTCTCTTTTAAAATTTACTTGTGTTCCGACCCTTGTTCCCGAAATTACTTTCAAACTTGTTCCCATACGGCTTTTTTATCTCCGCTGAAATTGTTTCAGGGATCCCTTGTTCCCTAAGTTATTTTGTGATTGTTCCCCGGTTTCCCAGTTCAAATTGGCCGTGTTCCTTTGTTCCCTAAACTCAGAAATGGCTCCAGTTTTGCATAAGTATTTGTCTGACGGAGATTTTTCACTCCAAGGTGAAATGTTGTGACTGAAAGACATAATCTGCTCGTCATTTTTTTCTTTTCGATTTTCATAGTAACGCTAAGGATGACTAAGGATGTTAAAGTACACAGGCTAGGGATGGCTCGGAATGTTAAAGTTCGGCTAAGGAGGTCTGAAGAAGACAAAGTATGCGTTTGTGTGGCCGGCCCTCTATAATCCATATGCCCCGGTACATTGTATGTCCCCATACACGACGGACCCACGGAAGACACACCAGATTGAAAAGTCGCACCGGCTGAACCGGAAAAAAAAGTATCATGTAAAGTAGATACGCGCTCGTGAGTGGCACCGATAGACTTACATTGACCCCAAAACAAGAGTCGTATCATAGTGGAAGGAAGACTTCAATTAGAGGGGTTCTAAGTATGTGAAAATTCTCTCAAATCAATAATTGCAACAACATATTCGTGTAAACCGTAATTACGCCCGTGGAAGAATGAACAAATTGGACGGGATTTTCCGGAACTCCAGCACCACTTCGCGAGGTATGCCCAAATTTCCAAATTTTTTTGTGGAATATTTCCATCCCATTTGATTCTTTACCCGTCTTTTTTCGAACTGTTTGGTCGAATGGAATGCGCCTCTGGACTGACTTTCCGCGTGGAGATGAGGCTCCAGGCTTGTGCTTCGAAAGGTATTTTTTTCGGTCCCCAAACGATGCCGCGTTGCGTTCTCTCGGACCTTGGGAGAAATTCCTCAAGCACCCAGGGTTTGTAGCGGGACAATTGTCACCTCAATCAGCATCCGAACTACTAATCGGAAGGTCACAGGGTCGACCTCAGCAAAGGAGCGCTCGGATTTTTTCCGATTATTCCCGAGTCACCATCGAGAATTAAATTTCATTCACCGGGATTAACATGTAGCATCTCTTTCAGTACATTTGCGATTATGCTCCAATTCGATAATTTAGACACTAGCAGTATGACGGGACAATTGCTATATGAACCTATCGTAGTAGCTTAATGTCCTGGCCCCATCGTGGCTCCAATAAATCAGTCTCGGTAGAGCATTCGAAGATGGAAGGGTCGACACTCGGATTTTTCCCGGGCCAACATCGATCGAAACGTACATCTTTTTACTGGGTCGCCTTATGGCAAACCCAGTCTAGGTCTGCGTTTAGTTTGTTTGTTTTCTTTTTTTCCTTTTTTTTTTTTTTTTTGTGTCGGTAAAAGTCTTGCCTGTCACTCCCCTGGTAAGTGGTGTCTTTGTGGATAGAGCCTTCTGCGAGTATTTTCTTAGGATCGAGAGGGTAGTGGAACTGCGTAGATTTCTCTGATGGACACAGTAGAATCATTAACTTAGCCTGCAATGGCGTCGAAAGTCATGTAACGCGAATGGCGTTTTAGTGGATCCTTAAACAAAATATACCCTTATGGAGCTCAATAATGGAAAGTCAGTTGGATAAAATAGGCAGGAATCTCAAAAGCGACAAGCACTGGACTTCGACAACAATCTGTCTATCGCCCGTCGAGACGAAATCAAAGTGAGCTGTATTTACCTGAAGTACATGGTAATTTGACACGATTGAGTTTCTTGTCTTCATGCACGCAATGAAATAGGAAGAGGTTTTCGCCTCTAAGAGCAAATATGTTGTTTGTTTCAATAAATATTTCGCTGGAAAAGGATTCTGTGGTATTTTCTGCCTTTGTGAATTAAAATATCATGTTGTGTATTGAATTTTCGAGCTTAAGGTTCAAATGTGATATGGGAGAAGTTTTTTTAGTATTGCTCTGTAAGCAGGAAGGGTTCACAGGCCTGTTGGAAGCGTGCTTGAGTTTCAACAAAATGAGCCCCAAAATCAGTGAAAACTTGTGACGCAGATGAATAATAAAGTAGCTTCTATTTCCAAAATGATGGAATTACCTGTCTTGGACAGTAAATTTTGACTTTGCATAAACAAGAGTTGGGCGATTGTGATCTTTGTTTTGACTTCGCTCATTTCATTGTCAAACTTTATAACACTTGACAGAAAAAGAAACTTACAAAAACCCGGTATCTTGCCATCATTTGACACAGATGCTTCACTGTTTGGCGAGTAAACATGCCGCGGTAACTTAATCACGGCGCCCGCTGAATTCCGGCCATGTCACTTTCGATTTTGCAATTTACTTGAACGTAGCAAAAATCTCCCAATTGTTTGTCGCTGATCGTAACTTTTTATCTTCTATATTCACGGTTCAAAATTAATGTTGTTTTCATGTCGTAAATATTTTATTCTCGATCGACTGTCCGGGAAACTTCCTTCTGCTCTTTCTGAAAACCGTGTATCAATAGTTATTTGCTTTTTCATCAATATTTGTTTTGCATAAAGCAAGCTAACAGAATCTGTACCTTGCTGAGTTCGCATTTGTTAGCGTTAATAGTATTTTCGGTCAGATGTTTCTGTTTTTGTTTTTATGAAGGGTTTATTGTTTTGGTCTCCCATCCTAACACTAACCCCGCGAAACAGGGCTTGACTTCAGTGAAGTTTGGTATTACAAAGCTTTCAGATGCTCAGAGGGCACACTTGTGGTGAAAAGAAGTTGTGATAGAGGGAACTTGAAAATTATCAACACGTCAGCCCAGAAGCCAATGTTTCTCGCTTCTCTTTTATTTGTTATTCTTCAGAGACTGGAATGCTGTATTTCAATACCACACAATTCGGTGGCTTCTGATTTTCTGTAGCACGTACCACAGGCAACCCAGTGTATGCTTCACAGAAGCATCTAGTTAATTCTAATTCTCGTGTCAACAATCCCGGGAATCGATCCCGCGGGTCGGACAGGCAAATAATGCTCTCAAGACTCACTGCAATTTTAACCTTCATTTTCTAAGACTTTTTCTCGTCTGCTTACGTCGTTAATGATGACTTTAATTTAACCTCTTACCGAGAATAAAACTCACTATCGTTAATTTTTAAAATTGAAAGAATGATGCATGTATTAACGTCATTAAGGTTCTTAAAAAAAACTGAACCATTACCCTGAGTAATGGTAAATAAATAAATCTCCAAGCAACCTTTATTTTTGTGAAAGAATTTCTGCATTATTTGAGCAACAAACAATAGCGAATGCGGTTTTACTGTTTCTTGCGCCAGAGGAAAATTAATTTTGCAACAAAAAAAAATCCTGCTTATTTTCTTTGGGCAACTAATGTACTTGAATCGTAGAGCAATGCATTGAATTGGTAAGTATTGTTTTCAGTCAAAATACTAGGTATTCGACGGTTAGTTTTTGCTTTATTTTAACAGCTTGTGTTATCGTTTCCCCGAAATTTACTTCTACCGGGATGTGGAAAACTGATTAAGAGAAATCAGAGTCTTTTACTCAAAACCTTCGAAAACGTTTTAGACCCAAAAAGCACTGAATTGGTCACAAAACGAAAATACGTTCATTCGGAAAAGCTGATTTGTGAACATGTTTCCAAGACCAGAAGGTCGATACGTTATAGTTTTGGTATTTCTTTGCCGCCCAAAAAAAGTAATAAGGTGAAATGGTTTTGCTTACAATGTGAGCGCAGATACAACAACCAATGTTGCATCCATATTTTTTCTGCAACTTTCACGCTTTCCTACCAAGCTATAGCTGGTTAAAGGCTACGTCGTGAACATTGTTCAAAGCGAAAGGCACAAATGAGGATGATGATCCCTGACATGTGATTCTTGTGAAGATTTTAAAACAAAATTGAAATTCAACGAGTACAATGAAGGAGAAAAGATTTTCAGCAAATACCGACGAGTAACGCAGTATCGTCTAAAGGGCTCCTGGTATCGAACAGCCTGCATGAGGAGCAACAGAGGTTTTCAACAAAAAAATGGCGATTGGGCATGGAGTTAATTGAAACCAAGTATTTTCTCCGTGCCAGGGTCGAGTTGTTGCAAGCAAAATTGTCAGTTTGTGATTGGCACATTCTCTTCTGCTCGTTCGCGACCTTAGTGACGTGCAGACGACAACTGAGGGAAAGTCTGAGGTTGACCAGGTGGGATGTTCAATTAGGATTGAAATTGAGAGAAGAGATCTCTGGATAATTTAAGCAATTGGTCCTTGTAGACACCTGAAAAATTCAGGTTGCTTCAACGGGATTCGAACTCACGACCTCTACGGTGCCCGTACAACGCTCCACCAAATGAGCTACGGAACCACACAGTTGGGAGCAGGTAAATTTGTTGGGTTCATAGTTCCTGTAAAAGGACGCGACGAATGTTCGCAGTGCTGGTAAATTTAGACGAAAGGGAGAAGTGATCCTTGTACTTACATTGGACTCAATTTCGTCTAAAACTCGCAGTTCGAACATGGCGCAGTGGTACATGAGAGCACTCGCCTCCCACCAATGTGGCCCGGGTTCGATTCCCAGACTCGGCGTCATATGTGGGTTGAGTTTGTTGGTTCTCTACTCTGCACCGAGAGGTTTTCTCCGGGTACTCCGGTTTCCCCTCTCCTCAAAAACCAACATTTGACTTGATTTGCTTTCCTTGTTAATTTCAGTTTACAGTGTGAGTCCCCAATTAGTGCTCCGGCGCTAGAACGACTAGACACTTAAAAGTTCCTTTCGTTTTCATCGAGTCCTTTCACAGGAACACATGAGCACATCTTTTGATGGTTTGGAATGTAAATACATGTGCAAATATTATTTTTGAACGTCCCTTTCGCGCAAATCAAGTTTATATTGGTGCTTATGAGAGCATATTGACCATAAAGACTGGAGGATCAGAAAATCAAGTTTATGTCCATTATTTCGGCGAATTACTCGGCTAACTCGGGCTTCACTCGGTCTTCCGAAGAGTTCTCTGACTCGCTTCGGGGGCCGATGGTTGTTGGATTCAAACAGAAGAAGAAGCCGGTTAGCTGAAGTATTTTAGATTAGCACTGTCAAAATTTAGCGGGCAGGGCTAAGCATCAGCCGTAAATGCTGTGCCATCGTTCATCTACCGCCATGAAAGTGTCGTTCAACTTCTTAAGTTAGATTGAGCCGATTTTTTTTTCTTTGTCACTTTGTCAAGTTTCATTTGTAGCAGCAGCTTAGTGCTGATAGTTTTTCTGTGACCGAGTGTGTCAGCTTCTTATTCCGTTTTCATTTTATGTGTAAAGTAGAGCTAATCATACATCAGTTAAGTGCATGAGATCGAGGTTGAAGTGCGCCAGATAATAAAGAAATGTTCCAACATGGCGGCCAAAATGTGAGGTACCCACGTGACTGATTTCGAAAAACGACATGATTAGTACACGGTTCTCTTTGGTCAAATGCAATATCCTAACCCAGTGACATTCACATATCCCCAGGGCAGGACTAGTGTTTTCCTGTCAAAAACTTCATTTTGCGCATGCGTTTCCACAGGCAGCCCAGACTCGTAGGGTAAGAAATTATAAGGATTTGTATGGGAATCTCGATATCAAACTGAAAAAGATATTTACACGCAAAAGTTCGCAATAAAAAAGCTGTACTTAACTGTCGTGGTGACTTTCTCGGTTTTTGTGTGGTTATTTGCTTGATTGAAAGCGATTTAAGCGACTTTTCAAATTCCCGGGTTGTCACTCGTACCTAAATAAAGGAAAAGGCTGCAAAGTAATTTTAAGCTTCCCTCACATCTTGCCAATAAAATCACACTTCTCCGGCATCAGTCACCCTAAGACTCCGGCGATGGCCACACGGATAAATTTACTTCTCCTTAACCAAGTTTCGAGGTCCAGCGAGCACCCATTGCTTAGAAACAGCGAAAAGTATTCAATTTTTCAAAATCCTTCGAGGCTCGCTTACAACGAATTTTGACACGGCTGGTCAACCGTTCACTTAGTTGCTCTCACCGTATCGAGGCTCAAGTTAACGGTTGACCAGCCGCGTAGCGTTTCCAGAATTTACCGAAAGCAAAAAACAGTCCGCTCAAAATAATCTAACATTAGATACTAATTGCTCTAACATGTTAACAACTGAAATGTTGCCAAAGTGATATATTGTGTTCGACCTTAGGAGACCGCATGATGCTCGCCATCGTGGACTGGTTGACCACTCACCTCGAATTCATGCGAGCCCATGTAGCAGCCAACTACAATTGTCCAGCGAATGGATCCAATTGCGCAATTTCGTTCTACTATTCGTTTTGACCATCGCCGTTGTATCAAGTCCATTACCAAAATGTTAAGCTATTAAACCTTCTCAGTTGTTGCCTTCAACTTTTCAACTGGTTTATGGCAGTGCCAGAAAGCACTTCAAAAGTTCACTTTCGCTGAATATTTCTGGGCAATCAGTACAATGAAAAATACGATTTTACCGTAGAGGTCGAATGTTCTGCTAATGAAGCAATGGAGGACGTTTTCCGTGTTTAGATGAGGCTATGGAAACACGGAAAAAAGTCCTCTATTGCTTTTATAAATATTTCTCAGAAATAATTCGATAAATTAAGAAAAATGCTGGTTCTTTTACTTCTAGATTGAAACAGATTTTCTTGATACACGCTCATATTTCCTACCAGCCAATCAAAACGCGCGTCGGCCAACGCATAGCCAATCAAAATTCGTGTGATGTCACAGCCTTGTTTCCACACTCTCATCTAAACACAGCTATTCACCAATGAGAGTGAGCGTACTATCCTAATTATTTTATTATTGAGAAATAGATTCCATGTTACCGTGCATCTATCCGGTAATATCAAAGATGACGTCAAAACGTGGTAAGAGCAAAAAAGTCCCACACGAGGCGAAGCCGAGTCACTGAAAAGCCGTGTAGCTCAAAAGAAGCCGGGAAACAGGGCATTATAAAGCTTCTTATACAATCTATGATTATAAGTGGTTTGTTATGTATTCTTGTTTCATAGAGCTGGAGTTGGTATCAACATGACAAAGAATTGCACATTGAAATATCTACTTTTCTTCTCCTGTATACTTGTGGCAATCTCAGTTTGTGTGTTTATAATGAATGTGCAACAACAAAAGGAGCCTCGGATTTTGAAACGCATGGAGACAGGAGATTTCGCTTATAGACAGCTATCATCAGAGAACACAGAGGGAATGGATCTGACCAATAAAAGTTATGATAAGAAAATTGACACTTCAGATAATATTGGCAAAGTGGAAGCACGTCGCAGCTTACTAATCTTTGGTGAAGATCGCTCTGGAACAACCTTTACAACTGCAATCTTTGCACAAGATCCTAAAATCTTCTTGGTTTATGAGCCATTGTGGATTACACAGGATTTCAAATTTCGTAAGGCAGGTTTTAACTGCTCGAATTGTGAACTCGAAGTTGTAAATGCAATTGTTAGCTGCAAATTTTCTCGATATCACTCAGTATCAGCGGGTTTTTTGCCACAGGTTGAAAACTCCTGGACAGCGGCGTCTCCTATAAATATTTTTAAAACAAAACCGTTTTGCAATTTAAGCAGTCAAAGTGAAGTTAACTGTTCCAAAATGCTTAAAAATCCCAATTTTGTAGATCGTATTTGCAAGGAAAAGTTCAAACACAGCGTCGTTAAGGTTTCGCCTTTTCGACTTCCTAGACAAAAACTGGCTGATCTGGTTCCACAGGTTTTACTTGAAAATCCAGAAACCGAAGTACGCATATTGCATCTGCTTCGGGATCCGAGAGGAATTATCAATTCACGGATTGATATCGAATGGATACCAGAATATCCACATAGATCGCTAGTTGGGAACGCAAGAAAGCTTTGTGATGCAATGTTGAGTGATTTAGAGCATGTGGAAAGGACGTTGGAAAAATTTAACCTGACTCGACGATACAAATCTGTCCGGTACTCACAGCTGGCGGAGGACCCAGTTGGAACCGCAAAAGATATTTATAAGTTCGCTGGATTTGAATTTCCTCCTGTAGTGGAAGAATGGATAATACGAAGCACAACACCGAGCAAAAAGCAATTGAAGAAAGAGCTGGGAAATCCATATTCCACAGTAAGAAATGCTACAGGAAATGCTTATAAGTGGCGAAATGATAACTTATTTCCAAGAAATCAAGCCATTGAAAGAGAATGTAGGCCTTTGATGAATCGACTGGGCTTGAAGGAAGTTCCTCAACCACTCCAGAAAAAGCCAAAGAGAATTTTAAACAATACAGACTCGGGTCTAGAAGACGTTCAGACTATGCACTCATGAAGACGAAGTAAGAATTTTAATGTTCCTTCCAAGACAAGACAACATCGGATTTCCATGTATCAGGGACACCCAAGGAGAATATAGTTCAAAACCACATAAACATAGCATTGTTAAACGTACTCTGGTCTTAACGGTAGATATAGGCATATTTTTATCCCCTGAAAATTTTTATCTGTTCGGGTCTCCCAGCTGAAATTCTAGTGCATGATCCAAAAATTATAGGGATCAAAACTTACCCGAAACTCGAAAATTTCAGCCAGAAAAAAGGCTCCCGAAAATTCTAGGTGACCTTTTTAGGGTAAAAATCCGTTAAACATGGGCAATTGTACCATTTTTTATTCGATCGAAAATCCTAGGGCAGGCCGGCAAGCAAGAATTTTACAACAAATGTTCCGAAAATTCTAGATCTCAAATCATCTTTCGAACAGATATTTTCCGAAAATTGACTTTGCTTGCCACTGATGTATTCATCAATGCATTGATTGGACTAACAACTTGAAGCAACATCAATAGTGACTGGCTCCATTGCGTTTTCCCGCGCTTACACATTCTCATCCAATCAGAGGTTGAAATAAAACCAATATCGACTGGCTCCATTGCATTCTCCTGCGCTGAGAGCCGGTTTCATGTATTTCAGTACAGGCTTTGCGTTATGATTGGCGTGTTGTATCATTTGCTTCTATTGCGGCTGCTCAAAGTAATGACATTGATTTTTGTCTTAGGACTCTCAATTGAAAACTACTCTAATTGAGGGCGAACTAAGGCAACGTCAATTTTCTACATTTACAAATGGTTTTAACCCTTTCAGCCCCGATAGTGCCAAATGGCACTTATAGATTTTACTCTGTCTAACGCCAGACGATTTTACTCGTCAATGGGGAACCCCTCGGGGCTTAAAGGGTTAAGCTAACAGCGTGAAAAAACTATGTCCCCGTTTAACCCTTTCAGCCCCGATAGTGCCAAATGGCACTTATAGATTTTACTCTGTCTAACGCCAGACGATTTTACTCGTCAATGGGGAACCCCTCGGGGCTTAAAGGGTTAAGCTAACAGCGTGAAAAAACTATGTCCCCGTTTAACCCTTTCAGCCCCGATAGTGCCAAATGGCACTTATAGATTTTACTCTGTCTAACGCCAGACGATTTTACTCGTCAATGGGGAACCCCTCGGGGCTTAAAGGGTTAAACCGAAGGCAACGTTTTTCAATTAAATTGGGTCGTCCGGGTGAGTGTAGTCCTGACTGAGTGTTGCGACACTTGAGCTGAGTTCCGACAACCTGAACGGAAGTCAGCTTCAGAGTCAAGTGATGACTGTGGATCACACAAGTACTGTAGGGTTTGAGTTGATAGTTAGCATAAACGTGATGTCATTGGTGATCAGTCAGGTGAGAAGTGACGTTATCAGCTTTAATAACCTCAACCTCGTTGCCAGGGTCTCTATCTCCCGCTCCAGGAAAAACGAAGAAGAGAGACCCTGGGAACGAGGTTGGTGTAGACCCTTTGACAGTGATTGGTGTGTTTCGATCCGTCCTAACTCAGGAACGATGGATCGGGGGGAAGGGGGAGGGGGGGGGGGGGGGCCTTAGGTTCCCCACTTTTTCAAGGATGTCATTTTATTTTGTTCATATGAGGTACGTATGAAGAAATATAGACGACGAAAAAGAAAACATAAAAAGTCCGGTTCCGCAGCCTTTATTAAATTTAGTTACTGTTTTTGAAAGTTATTGTTGTCATCCCAGAGTCATTTTTAAGCAAGGGATCGTATCTCATATCGTTTTTACTGAATAGTAAACTACTGCCGTTAAAGTTAATTCAATCAACCAATCAATTAATCAATCGATCAATCAATCAACTTTATTTAAAACACGGTAAATGTCTCAGCAAGCTGGTTTTCAGACCTGCCGTGTAAGAATTACACGATATAAATGTTACAAATTACAAGAATTACAAGATATAAATGTTAAAACGACTAGTAAACTAGGTATAACTTAGCGCTAAAAATTATTTAATGTCAAGGAAAATTAAACAATAGTAATAATTAGTAACAATCATAATATACTACATAATAATACGAAACAAGCAACGAAAAAACGTGCTCTAGCTATCAATGTAAAATGTGTCCTAGGATATCGCACGTTTAAAGCTTGCAAGATCCTTATCTCATGTATTTGATTTGACAGTTGGTCCAAGCCATTGCACCTCGATAAGAGAAAGACCGTTTAAGAAAATTCGTTTTAGGTAGCGGTAATGGGAGGTCATCAAACCCCTCAAGTTATAATTGTGAACTTCACAGGTTCTATGATAAATACTCCTGAAGATACGTCGAACAATTATTATTGAATACTCTAAACATCGTAATCAACAAGTGCCTTTTCTCTCTTTCTTCTAACTTAGACCACTCTAGAGAATTTAGTAATAATCCGTTCTGCTCTATTTTGTAACTTTTGTAATCTGTCAGCACGTATTTTGGAGCAGTCATTCCATACAACATCACAATAATTATGTAAAACACAAAACGAGAAACTCCTGTGCTGCATAATATTAATTCAGCCACGTACACACGCATTGCGTTCTTAAACTATTGAGTCTTTAACGACATTTTCTCCTTGACCCAGCTCTCTCAAGATTTTTAAGTTAGTAATGGCACACCAATAAATAAGAAAATTCCAGTTAAAATAAACAGGTGTCTTTTTTAAATCAGAACTTAAAACTTTGGTCGCTTAGTGTTTAGATAACATAGTTTTGAAATCTAAAGAAACACTTTAAGGATGGAGTTGATCAAAGCTCTGCTGCTGCGGTCTGCGCTCACCCCTCCCTCCTTTTCTATTTGCTCTTTTATGCAAACTTCCTTCAGTGCTTTAAGTGACCAATTTTATGTTTTGCTTGATTACTCGGGATACCTAAAGGTATAACGAGTATTAAAATGGGTTTGAAAACAGGAAGTGCATAAAAATGCATGATAGAATTAGGATGCTGGGATTTCATCGGTTAAAAGCTATGCACAATGACCCCCAGGGAGAGGTGAAAGGTTGTAATTGAAAATACAAACATCTTCCAGATACAAAACAAACTTGTGAACACATGACCTAATACCTGGCAAAGGGTAAACATGACGAAAATAGAAGCAAAGGAAAGGATTCTAAATAAGAAATATTTACACCTCATTTGGATACATGTATATTGGGATAAACTGACTAAAACTTTAAATTAATTTGTTGCAAAATCCATGACATTGTTATCTCTATCTTTGTTAATTGGTATTGTAGCCATACGCGTCAAAATAAATTGAGTTATTGGGTAATTACTCGGAATACCTGAAAGGTATCGGTTGACTATGCTCGGTGCCACAAAATGGACAATAGAATTTCCTTGGCTAAAAGCAATTCATTTGATCCCTTCGAACAATACATTTCACATTTTCCAACAACACAAAAATGACAGCCGTGGTGTTGAGTGTTGATGGAGGAGATTCCTGTGCACACGAGGCTTCAAACAGCCTCAATTCTTAGAGTTCCACGAAAATCCGTATTTATAACATGTGGTGGGGCAACCAAAGTGATGGGAGACATGTTGGGGTTTCAGTGTGAAGCTTTTAATGACATTCACCAATTTAGAAACTCAAGCCCATGTTTTGAGTGAAAGCTCAACAACAGCTAAAGATTGAAAATGCTGGATTCAGTCTTCTGGAAATCAACAAGATAGTTAATCTAAATCTTGCATGTTGACAGCATGATGAAATCGTCAGGACAGAACTCCCAGCAGCGGTATGTTGGAAATGCCTGAAATTTCTTTTCTTTCTGCTTTTTTTTGCACGAGCACCATCGGCGGGTGTTACTTTTTCAACTGTTTCACGGTCTTCATGTTTATATAGCTACCTATAGAGGGAGGCGACTGCATTATTCACAACACTGTTAATTTCAAAACTATGCAGCTGCTTCAGTGCCAGTGTAGCTGGTAAAAGGAGGGATAAATTTTACTTAGCCACATTAATTACAAATGGTTTTCACAAGTTTTCTCTCTCGCTACGCCAGTGTTTCACTCTCCCTTGGCTCACTGGTTTCACTTTGTATGTCACCCTTGCATTGTGTAGATTCATGTTATTTCCGAGCCGACAACCTGTACCAAATCAAACTAATTCTTTTGCTTGGTGACCTATTGATTTTATTTCTAAACACTAAGCGATGTTCACTAATGCGTTATCCGTTGTCGTGAGCCCTCCAGATTTCAATTGGCTGCAGAAATATTCACTTCTTTTGTTCCTACTTAGGAAATCCGAACATCGCTTTAGCCCATTCAATCCTTGTAGTTTGTTTCTAACTCTCCCAAAATGTATCACCTTGCTTCTGCGTAACATGGTGTTCCGAGTAAACGCTATGAAGAGCGTCTTGTTTGTTTGCCATTTCCTAGTCACTGAATTTGAGTAAATTTTGTAACACAGCGCCTTCAAGCCACACGTGCAACGAACCATGTCAACTTACAGCTACTCATTAGGGACCTTAAACAAAGATGACGACAACGGCTAAGAACGACGTGGATATTTAGAGAGAAAATCGAACATTCATGGTCAGGTGCTCTCGTCCTTCACATGACCTCAAAATTGATCATTTCACGTTGTTGTCAAGACCAGAACAGCAAAGAAAATTAAGGTATCAAAACGTAAAACGAATGTGCAGGGATTGAAGAACTATTGCTTTTGCTATTTAAACCTATTGTTTTGTGGCGTTCTCGTAGCCATTGTCATTGTCCTTGCTTAAGGTCTCTACCACTACCGAACTGCGGACCGCTGTGGCAGTCGATCCATTTCACTCCCTGTCCTTACTTATCAACTAGACAACTACGGACTGCGGTGGCAGTCTATTATTTTAAGTACTGCAACTTGGCGGTGAATGGGTGCTCTAGAATTGCTCCTTAAGACATTATGTTTCAATCATTCCCTGTGACGTCAAAACCCCAAGATTCTAATAATTAAACACACATTATACATAACTATGATTCATCCTTCCATCCACAAGAGAGCCACAGTTACTTAACATAAAATCATTGAAACGCATATCATTCCGCTTTGTTCAATGACGCCAGATTAGACGATTCGTTTAATAACATTACGATCACCCGAAACAGAAGTCACAATCGTACAATGCTTCGTTGCACACTAGATCAGTCTTTGGTTTCTGTGCATTTGTTGACTTTTGGCTTCGCTAGTTGATAAAAGAACTATGTTGCTTCAAATGAGGGTTTGTAATCTGTACTTGTCTTACCGAAAGAATTTCTAACTCACTTGCCTTCTGGAGCCGGGAACGGGGGATTGTGTATCACAGCACCTGCCATCTTGAAGCGAAATGAGATGGATTGTTTGCCCAACCCTAAAAACGTGAGCTTCAGTCGTTTCTTTCCAACGCACCGTGTTGCATCGATATATCTTTATGGTTCTCTTACTGGAATGCACTTGAAAAAGAGAATCTTTTTTAACGCTGTCTCCGGAACACTCCTTTAGCTTGTGGAGGCCGCCATTATGAAAACCGTCCCAGACTCGCTCCAATGCAATTCGGGCACACTGCATGATCAATATATAGACTATCTATATTCTGATGGGGCAAACCGCAAACGGAAAAAATCGCTGATTTGTTTTCTTCCTCCTTTCTCTTTGACATTTACTTCGGCCCCTTAATATATCTATTTAGTATAATTTTCAGCGGTGAATATTTAACAATTATTCGCCGAAGGCGAAGTGACTATCGGTGAATATTCACCGAGACGAAGTCATATATTCACCGATAATCACTGAGCCTGAGGCGAATAATTGTTTTAGTATAAATACACAGGTGATTATTTTAAAAAAGAGAAAAAAAAACCTTTGAACGCGAAATCATCTTCACTTACAGTGACAAAACGACTACTGGCAGCCATTTTGTCCGTCGAGGTGATTATCGGCTGATAATCCGGATAGCGAGCCAATGAGAGCGCGCGATTTTGTATAATCACCTGTGCATTTATACTGAGAGAATTTAGTGTCACCGCGCTACCCGGTGAATATAACATTTTGGAGGCGCGGCTGCTAAGCTAGTCATCTTTTCGTGCCCTTTTATCGTGTTTTAGCACGTTGTTTTGCACTTTCTTGATATTCACCGCTGAAAATTACACCTCAGGCTCAGTAATTATTCATCAATATTCACTTCGCCTTCGGCGAATAATTGTTAAATAAATGGACAAAGTTAAGCCGAACTAAGCTACAGTTGAGATGACATAACAAACTACTCTGCTTTGAAATCATGCAAAAAATTCTCTAATACAAAGCAGCTGCCTTTTCAAACGCCTTTACTGTTTTAGGTACTGCTTCGGTTCGGAGCACTGATCGATGGTGCCACACCAGCGCGTATCTACTTTTCATTTGGTGATATTTTTGTTATCAGTCTTTCCGTAGCCTTTTTCCACTTGCACGCCTTTTTGCATCTGGTGTGACTTGATATATCTGACTCGACTTTTTTTTTTTATGGCGTGACTCTTTGTCCCTGGCACGACTTTTTGAACAGCGTGTCTTATGTCCCCAAACAAGACTGGCCTACTCAGCCAACTGTACCGTGAGTTACAACTCAACTGCAGACCGCAGACTGCACACAGACTGCCAACAAATTAATAGCGCTGATAAACAGTATATAAGTGTAAGCACCCATTTCAAATAGCGCTGATAAACAGTATTTAAGTCTTAGCACCCATTTTAAAACGGTCAGCTTTCAATACATGCATGTGATTTAGGGTTAGTCTGGAGTCCGCCGTTTGCAGCCTGCAGTCTGCAAGTGTCAAAGTGAGAAACCGCCGTCAGTTGACCTGAGTTGTGACGATAAAGAAGTGGCGAACGTTTTAAATGAGTTAGGACAATGTGCGAGCCAGCGAGCCATGCGAGCCATGACTGCGAGTCATGCGAGCCAACATGGCGAGCCACGCGAGTCAACACGCGAGTCACACAGTTATTGAAAGCTAACCGTTTTAAAATGGGCGCTCAGACTTAATAACTGTTTAGCAGCGCTATTTGAAATGGGTGCTTAGACTTCAATGCAAAATTCGCATGGCTCGCTGGCTCGCAAATTGTCCAGCCCGTTTTAAATTAGAATAATCAAAGGAGAATTAGGGTTGTTCCTGTTCTGTAGAAGGTACCTTTGTTGGTCAAATTTTCGCTGACTAGCATGTCCTTGGGTGATTTTCCTCTTACACGATATGAATCGACGATCAATGACGTCAATCGGTAGTTTGAGTTTTGAGCCAATGAGTCCTTTCTCCCTTGTTCTCTTTTAAAATTTGCTTGTGTTCCGGCCCTTGTTCCCGAAATTACTTTCAAACTTGTTCCCATACGGCTTTTTTTATCTCCGCTGAAATTGTTTCAGGGATCCCTTGTTCCCTAAGTTATTTTGTGATTATTCCCCGGTTTCCCAGTTCAAATTGGCCGTGTTCCTTTGTTCCCTAAACTGTCACCTCAATCAGCATCCGAACTACTAATCGGAAGGTCACAGGGTCGACCTCAGCAAAGGAGCGCTCGGATTTTTTCCGATTATTCCCGAGTCACCATCGAGAATTAAATTTCATTCACCGGGATTAACATGTAACATCTCTTTCAGTACATTTGCGATTATGCTCCAATTCGATAATTTAGACACTAGCAGTATGACGGGACAATTGCTATATGAACCTATTATAGCTTAATGTCCTGGCCCCAACGTGGCTCCAATAAATCAGTCACGGTAGAGCATTCGAAGATGGTAGGGTCGACACTCGGATTTTTTCCGGGCCAACATCGATCGAAAAGTACGTCCTTTTTAATTCTAATTCCCGTGTCAACAATCCCGGGAATCGATCCCGCGGGTAGAACAGGCAAATAATGCTCTCAAGACTCACTGCAATTTTAACATTCATTTTCTCGTCTACTTACGTCGTTAATGATGATTTTAATTTAACCTCTTACCGAAAATAAAACTCACTATCATTAATTTTTAAAATTAAAAGAATGATGTATGTATTAACGTCAGTAAGGGTGCGTTCGATTGACCCAATTCCGGAATAAGAATAAGCGGAGTGGTGATTTAAAACGGTATGTCTGGCACTTTTGAAGCAACAAGGATAATAATATATGCTTACGGACGGTGCCTACTATTGTTATTCCGCATACATTCTGCGCATCTCGATATACTCGGATTTCCTATGGGTAGTGCTTATTAATACAGAGATATTTTTGCGCGGTTCAAAACCATGCGGAGAAAGCAGAATTTAGCAAGTGCTCTTGGTATCCAAAAAGAAAATTGGGGGTAACCACGCATTTTTCAGAGATAATTAAGCTTCAATTTGGAAAAGAACGCCATACATTGCTTTGCATTTTAAAGCTTTTGACAAATGTTGTTGATTAATTATATTCGAAAAATGCGTGGTTACCCTCAAATTTCTTTTTGGATTTCAGTAACACTTTTTAAGACCTGCATTTTCCGCATATTCAGTAAACCGCGGAAAAATACCTTTGAATTAGTAGGCACCGTCCTTAAAATAGCATTTTAGGAAGTGTTGATAATTTAATGTGAATCTCCGTAAAAACGAAAGATTTCTAACTTCTATTCCATGTATTCCTATTCCGGAATACGGTGAATCGAACGCGCCCTAAGGTTCTTCTAAAATAAAAATAACCAATAAAACTAAATCGTAACCCTGAGTAACTTTTGATCTCCAAGCAATCTTTATTTTTGTGAAAGAATTTGCGCATTATATGAGCAACAGACAATAGTGAATGCGGTTTTACTGTTTCTTGTGCCACAGGAAAATTAATTTTGGAACAAAAAAATCCCGCTTATTTTCTTTGGGCAACTAATGTACTTGAATCGTAGAGCAATGCATTGAATTGGTAAGTATCGTTTTCAGTCAAAATACTAGGTATTCGACGGTTAGTTTTTGCTTTATTTTAACAGCTTGTGTTATCGTTTCCCCGAAATTTACTACTACCGGGACGTGGCAAACCTGATTTATAAAAATCAGAGTGTCTACTCAAAACCTCCGAAAACGTTTTATATCCAAAAAGCAATTGGTCACAAAACGAAAATATGTTCATTCGGAAAAGCTGATTTGTGAACATGTTTCCAAGACCAGAAGGTCGATACGTTATAGTTTTGGTATTTCTTTGCCGCCCTCAAAAAGTAATGAGGTGAAATAGATAGATAGATAGAGATAGATAGAGTTGTTTATTCAGACCCACTTGCAGCTAAGAGCTGGATAATAGGATCATGCACATATTACACATAATAAACACATTGGTTTTGGTTACAATGTGAGCGCAGAAACAACAACCAATGTTGCAAATCCATATTTTTTCTGCAACTTTCACGCTTTCCTACCAAGCAATAGCTGGTTAAAGGCTACGTCGCGAAGATTGTTCAACGCGAAAGGCACAAATAAGGATGATGATCCCTGACATATGATTCTTGTGAAGTGATTTTTTTGCTGACGAGATGCCGTGTTCAGTTGATCAAGCCCCGTAAAAATCATCTGAATAAAGATTTTAAAACAAAATTGAAATTCAACGAGGACAATGAAGGAGAAAAGATTTTCAACAAATACCGACGAGTAACGCAGTATCGTCTAAAGGCCGTACAACGCTCTACTAACTGAGCTACTGAACCACACCATTGGGAGCAGTTAAATTTGTTGGGTTCTTAGTTCCTGTAAAAGGACGCGACGAATGCTTGCAGTGCGGGTAAATTTAGACGAAAGGGAGAAGTGATCCTTGTACTTACAGTGGACTCAATTTCGCCTAAAACCCGCAGCTCGAACATAGCGCAGTGGTGAGAGCACTCGCCTCCCACCAATGTGGCCCGGGTTCGATTCCCAGACTCGGTGTCATATGAGGGTTGAGTTTGTTAGTTCTCTACTCTGCACCGAGAGGTTTTCTCCGGGTACTCCGGTTTCCCCTATCCTCAAAAACCAACATTTGACTTGATTTGCTTTCCTTGTTAATTTCAGTTTACAGTGTGTGTCCCCAATTAGTGCTCCGGCGCTAGAACGACTAGACACTTAAAGTTCCTTTCATTTTCATCGAGTCCTTTTACAGGAACACATGAGCACATCTTTTGATGGTTTGGAATGTAAATACATTTGCAAATGTTATTTTTGAACGTCCCTTTCGCGCAAATCAAGTTTATATTGGTGCTTATGAGAGCATATTGACCATAAAGACTAGAGGATCAGAAAATCAAGTTTATGTCCATTATTTCGGCGAATTACTCGGCTAACTCGGGCTTCACTCGGTTTTCCGAAGAGTTCTCTGACTCGCTTCGGGGGCCGATGGTTGTTGGATTCAAACAGAAGAAGAAGCCGGTTAGCTGAAGTATTTTAGATTAGCACTGTCAAATTTTAGCGGGCAGGGCTAAGCATCAGCCGCCTAATGCTGCGCCATCGTTGATCTACCCCATGAAAGTGTCGTTCAACTTCTTAAATTAGATTGAGCCGATTTTTTTTTTTGTCGCTTTGTCAAGTTTCATTTGTAGCAGCAACTTAGTGCTGATAGTTTTTCTGTGACCGAGTGTGTCAGCTGCTTATTCCGTTTTCATTTTATGTGTAAAGTAGAGCTAATCATACATCAGTTAAGTGCATGAGATCGAGGTTGAAGTGCGTCAGATAATAAAGAAATGTTCCAACATGGCGGCCAAAATGTGAGGTTGAATGGCATCGAGCGATACCCACGTGACTGATTTCGAAAAACGACATGATTAGTACACGGTTCTCTTTGGTCAAATGCAATATCCTAACCCATTCACATATCAACATGTTAGCAACTGAAATGTTGCCAAAGTGATATATTGTGTTTGACTTTAGGAGAACGCATGATGCTCGCCATCGTGGACTGGTTGACCACTCACCTCAAATTCATGCGAGGGCCTCGAGCCCATGTAGCAGCCAACTACAATTGTCCAGCGAATGGATCCATTTGCTCAATTTCGTTCTACTATTCGTTTTGACCATCGCCGTTGTATCAAGTCCATTACCAAAATGTTAAGCTATTAAACCTTCTCAGTTGTTGCCTTCAACTTTTCAACTGGTTTATGGCAGTGCCAGAAAGCACTTCAAAAGTTCACTTTCGCTGAATATTTCTGGGCAATCAGTACAATGAAAAATACGTTTTTACTGTAGAGGTCGAATGTTCTGCTAATGAAGCAATGGAGGACGTTTTCCGTGTTTAGATGAGGCTATGGGAACACGGAAAAAAGTCCTCTATTGCTTTTATAAATATTTCTCAGAAATAATTCGATAAATTAAGAAAAATGCTGGTTCTTTTACTTCTAGATTGAAACAGATTTTCTTGATACACGCTCATATTTCCTACCAGCCAATCAAAACGCGCGTCGGCCAACGCATAGCCAATCAAAATTCGTGTGATGTCACAGCCTTGTTTCCACACTTTCATCTAAACACAGCTATTCACCAATGAGAGTGAGCGTACTATCCTAATTATTTTATTATTAAGAAATAGATTCCATGTTACCGTGCATCTATCCGGTAATATCAAAGATGACGTCAAAACGTGGTAAGAGCAAAAAAGTCCCACACGAGGCGAAGCCGAGTCACTGAAAAGCCGGGTAGCTCAAAAGAAGTCCGGCAAACAGGGCATTATAAAGCTTCTTATACAATCTATGATTATAAGTGGTTTGTTATGTATTCTTGTTTCATAGAGCTGGAGTTGGTATCAACATGACAAAGAATTGCACATTGAAATATCTACTTCTCTTCTCCTGCATATTTGTGGCAATCTCAGTTTGTGTGTTTATAATGTATGTGCAACAACAAAAGGAGCTTCGGATTTTGAAACGCATGGAGAGAGGAGATTTCGCTTATAGACAGCTATCATCAGAGAACACAGAGGGAATGGATCTGACCAATAAAAGTTATGATAAGAAAATTGACACTCCAGATAATATTGGCAAAGTGGAAGCACGTCGCAGCTTACTAATATTTGGTGAAGATCGCTCTGGAACAACCTTTACAAGTGCAATCTTTGCACAAGATCCTAAAATCTTCTTGGTTTATGAGCCATTGTGGATTACACGGGATTTCAAATTTCGTAAGGCTTTTAACTGCTCGAATTGTGAACTCGAAGTTGTAAATGCAATTGTTAGCTGCAAATTTTCTCGATATCACTCAGTATCAGCGGGTTTTTTGCCACAGGTTAAAAACTCCTGGACAGCGGCGTCTCCTATAAATATTTTTAAAACAAAACCGTTTTGCAATTTAAGCAGTCAAAGTGAAGTTAACTGTTCCAAAATGCTTAAAAATCCCAATTTTGTAGATCGTATTTGCAAGGAAAAGTTCAAACACAGCGTCGTTAAGGTTTCGCCTTTTCGACTTCCTAGACAAAAACTGGCTGATCTGGTTCCACAGGTTTTACTTGAAAATCCAGAAACCGAAGTACGCGTATTGCATCTGCTTCGGGATCCGAGAGGAATTATCAATTCACGGATTGACATCAAATGGATACCAGAATATCCACATAGGTCGCTAGTTGGGAACGCAAGAAAGCTTTGTGATGCAATGTTGAGTGATTTAGAGCATGTGGAAAGGACGTTGGAAAAATTTAACCTGACTCGACGATACAAATCTGTCCGGTACTCACAGCTGGCGGAGGACCCAGTTGGAACCGCAAAAGATATTTATAAGTTCGCTGGATTTGAATTTCCTCCTGTAGTGGAAGAATGGATAATACGAAGCACAACACCGAGCAAAAAGCAATTGAAGAAAGAGCTGGGAAATCCATATTCCACAGTAAGAAATGCTACAGGAAATGCTTATAAGTGGCGAAATGATAACTTATTTCCAAGAAATCAAGCCATTGAAAGAGAATGTAGGCCTTTGATGAATCGACTGGGCTTGAAGGAAGTTCCTCAACCACTCCAGAAAAAGCCAAAGAGAATTTTAAACAATACAGACTCGGGTCTAGAAGACGTTCAGACTATGCACTCATGAAGACGAAGTAAGAATTTTAATGTTCCTTCCAAGACAAGACAACATCGGATTTCCATGTATCAGGGACACCCAAGGAGAATATAGTTCAAAACCACATAAACATAGCATTGTTAAACGTACTCTGGTCTTAACGGTAGATATAGGCATATTTTTATCCCCTGAAAATTTTTATCTGTTCGGGTCTCCCAGCTGAAATTCTAGTGCATGATCCAAAAATTATAGGGATCAAAACTTACCCGAAACTCGAAAATTTCAGCCAGAAAAAAGGCTCCCGAAAATTCTAGGTGACCTTTTTAGGGTAAAAATCCGTTAAACATGGGTAATTGTACCATTTTTTATACGTTCGAAAATCCTAGGGCAGGCCGGCAAGCAAGAATTTTACAACAAATGTTCCGAAAATTCTAGATCTCAAATCATCTTTCGAACAGATATTTTCCGAAAATTGACTTTGGTTGCCACTGATGTATTCATCAATGCATTGATTGGACTAACAACTTGAAGCAACATCAATAGTGACTGGCTCCATTGCGTTTTCCCGCGCTTACACATTCTCATCCAATCAGAGGTTGAAATAAAACCAATATCGACTGGCTCCATTGCATTCTCCTGCGCTGAGAGCCGGTTTTATGTATTTCAGTACAGGCTTTGCGTTATGATTGGCGTGTTGTATCATTTGCTTCTATTGCGGCTGCTCAAAGTAATGACATTGATTTTTGTCTTAGGACTCTCAATTGAAAACTACTCTAATTGAGGGCGAACTAAGGCAACGCCAATTTTCTACATTTACAAATGGTTTTAAACCGAAGGCAACGTTTTTCAATTAAATTGGGTCGTCCGGGTGAGTGTAGTCCTGACTGAGTGTTGCGACACTTGAGCTGAGTTCCGACAACCTGAGCGGAAGTCAGCTTCAGAGTCAAGTGATGACTGTGGATCACACAAGTACTGTAGGGTTTGAGTTGATAGTTAGCATAAACGTGATGTCATTAGTGATCAGTCAGGTGAGAAGTGACGTTATCAGCTTTAATAACCTCAACCTCGTTGCCAGGGTCTCTATCTCCCGCTCCAGGAAAAACGAAGAAGAGAGACCCTGGGAACGAGGTTGGTGTAGACCCTTAGACAGTGATTGGTGTGTTTCGATCCCTCCTAACTCAGGAACGATGGATCGGGGGGAAGGGGGAGGGGGGGGGGGGCCTTAGGTCCCCCACTTTTTCAAGGATGTCATTTTATTTTGTTCATATGAGGTACGTATGAAGAAATATAGACGACAAAAAAGAAAACATAAAAAGTCCGGTTCCGCAGCCTTTATTAAATTTAGTTACTGTTTTTGAAAGTTATTGTTGTCATTCCAGAGTCATTTTTAAGCAAGGGATCGTATCTCATATCGTTTTTACTGAATAGTAAACTACTACCGTTAAAGTTAATTCAATCAATCAATCAATCAACTTTATTTAAAACACGGTAGATGTCTCAGCAAGCTGGGTTTCAGACCTGCCGTGTAAGAATTACAAGATATAAATGTTAAAATTTACAAGAATTACAAGATATAAATGTTAAAACGACTAGTAAACTAGGTATAACTTAGCGCTAAAAATTATTTAATGTCAAGGAAATTCAAACAATAGTAATAATTAGTAACAATCATAATTTACTACATAATAATACGAAACAAGCAACGAAAAAACGTGCCCTACCAATCAATGTAAAATGTGTCCAAGGATATCGCACGTTTAAAGCTTGCAAGATCCTTATCTCCTGTATTTGATGTGACAGTTGGTCCAAGCCATTGCACCTCGATAAGAGAAAAAACGTTTAAGAAAATTTCGTTATAGGTAGCGGTAATAGGAGGTCATCAAACCCCTCAAGTTATAATTGTGAACTTCACAGGTTCTATGATAAATACTCCTGAAGATACGTCGGACAATTATTATTGAATACTCTAAAAATCGTAATCAACAAGTGCCTTTTCTCTCTTTCTTCTAACTTAGACCACTCTAGAGAATTTAGTAATAGTCCGTTCTGCTCTATTTTGTAACTTTTGTAATTTGTCAGCACGTGTTTTGGAGCAGTCATTCCATACAACATCACAATAATCAAAGTAAGGTTGTACAAGTGAATAATAAATTGTCTTAAGAGTCTCTTGATTGTCAGTTAGGTTTCTAGCTAAATACATTCGCAAGACATTCGAGACTTTAGATGAAATATGTTTGATCTGATCATCCCGGGTTAGCATTTCATCAATATGAACCCCCAATAACTTAGTAGTAGAAGGTTTATGTTCAGTTGGCCTATCATCCATCTTTAAATTCACGAATTTAGTTTTGCCGAGAACCAATAGTCATATAACTAGTTTTGGAGGTATTGCAACTTAATTTGTTTATCTTAAGCCAATCATGTACTGCAGCTAAATCACTATTTAGGGAACATTCAATTGTAGATATATCTTCATGAGCCATAATTGTATACGTATCATCGGCAAACATGCCAGGTGTTGTATGTCGTAGAATGCCACATGATACATATTGTTCTGTGGATAATTTTCCATTTACGTAAAATCTTTGTGTTCTATCAATCAAACATGATTTAAGCAACTGAAGAGCATTGCCATTGACACCGTAACAAGAAAGTTAACGTAGTAAGATGTTATGGTCTACAGTGTCAAAGGCTTTCTTTAAGTCTATAAAGACACTTCCATTAACCACATTACCATGCTGGTAAGCCAACGGTTTACTGCACTTATCTATGGTGTACAGGTTGAATGATTTGGTCTAAATCCAGATTGAGAGCCTGCCAAAAGATTTCCTGCTTGGAAATACTCTAACAGCTGAGTATGCATGACCCTCCTTTCTATAATTTTTGGGAAATACACCCATACGAGAAATTTTGGTTATGACGCCAGCGTACGCCCGCCCGTACAGACTGTCGGGGGAGTGGGGAAGGTGTGGAGGCAAGACAACCTCCGGGGACGGAAGTGTTACGGCAATTTTTCTTGGCGGGAAATGGCGTGGCAGCGTTGCATTTGGCAACCCACGTTTTTCTTGCGGGAAATCATGTTAGTGACGACCAACGGGATAAAGAGCAGCAAAGAGCACGAGAAAAGCGACGAAATTTGAGAAATTTAAGCGAAGAAAGCCCAGAGAGAAGCCGCGGAAGGAGATGAAAAGAAAATTTCAATGAAAATCAACGTAAAGCTGAGAGAAATAGAGTGAGAGACAAAACACTTATTTACAACGGTTAGCTTAATGTTTTCCTCGCTGCCTTGTTAACTTGGGGCGTCTGTGGTAAAACTCGCTAAAAATACGAAGAAGGCCTGAAAACGTTTGTAAGTCCATGTTGACAGAAATTCTGGCATATTTCAACAATCGCATTTATAGGCTTTTTGTGTGAAATGGATGTCCAGTCCTGTACTTACCGAATTTACTACTCTTTAGCGTGTCTCTATAATTTTTGCTGTCGTTTTTAATCTAACAATCTAACACGCACAACCTAACATGCGTTCAAGAACAAAAAGATCCCGGGCCCGGGTCAAACTGAAACTTTAAAAGCAGAATCACTCGCTTCTACCACCAACAAGCCTATCACTTGAGATTAGAATAAAGTGGGCTCGCACACAAAACGAAGATCTGGAAGATCGGCAACAACAACAACAACAACAACAACAACAACAACAACACACATACGTCCTTTCATACAATGCACAACTCACGACCATGAAACTTCGAAAACGAAATAGACTAATGATTAAAAAAATAGTCAATCCTAATATTACGGAAAATAGTAAATCCTAAAACGTGCTTAATATTACAGTCTAATTTGGGTATATAAACTAACCTTGCTAAAATAATAATCTATTCCTTTACTAAACGTAAACGATAATACTAAATTTACTAATCACTTTACTCTAATATTTACAGTCAAACAATTCAGTTCCTTTTCATTTCTTTAAGTTCCTCTGAAAACCTTGCCCAGCAAACCAAACCAAGAGGTCCACCAACCTTACTCCCGTTCTTCTATAAGATTCCCCATTGTTACCTTTTCGGGTGTCAATGTTGCTCTTGCTTTCTCACTGTTTCTTTCCTTTTGCAGCTTCTGTAGGTCTACAGTCAACGCGACTCGCCGTTTCTCACAGTTGTCTCCACCAACGTACTCCTCCAACGCTTCGCTAACACCTCACGAACACCGCCATTGACAAATGGGTTTTGTCTTTAACCTTGGACGGTGTCTGCTAGTGATTTTTAGCAAGGGAAACGTGTTCTCTGCCCTCAGGCCGTTCACCTCCTCTTCTCAAGTCTTCTCTTTAGGTCGCCTTCCTTTCCGTCAACCAACTGGTCCAAATATAAAGTCCCATAGAACAAAAACCATTGCTGACTGAAATCTTCCTGGAAGCGCCTAAAAGAGGCGTCAATTCAAATATGTACTCGAGAGAACAAAATTATGAAAAAGTAAAAAGAAACAAGACCACGTACAAGGGAGTCGTTTAGGCTACTCAGCCCCAATTTATACACCTGAATAATTTTTGTTAAATTGCGTTCACATTGGCTAATGACAATGTTTGTTTTCATTGTTTGAAGTACCCCTCTTGAGAGTGTTTATTATTAAGTTTTTTCTTGGGTGCCCTGTACAATGTGGGTCATGTGATCCACCATATATGGGTGTACACGAGGTTTTCGTTCTTCATTAAATTCTTGGTTCCGCCATCTTTAAGTTGATAGTTTGTTTCGTTTATTGTTAACACATCACAACTGGCGACGAGGTTCTTTTTGGGATCTTTTTGATCAAGCACGGGCGGTGGATGAAGCAGGTTAAAATTTGGGCCTACACAACAAGAAAATGCCAGACGAAGCGCCGAGTACGAGTGGAAATCAAGCCATCCACAAAGTGACAAAGCATGTGGTGGGAACGGATTGGGAATCCTACACCGAAAAACCGGACAGGAAGGCACTTCTGTTGACAAATCGTCCAGCAGAGTCTTATCAACCTGGTGGTTGCTAAAAGAGGACGCAGTTACGTACGAGGTGATCGTGGAGAATCTGCAAAAACAACTGAAAACCGAAAAATCAGCGCTGGTAGCCAGGTACGAGTTTGCTAATCGTGCAAGGTATCCCGGTGAGTCAGTTAATCACTATGTAGCCACCTTGAAGCATTTGGCCACTGAATTCAAGTTTGGGGAAGCAATGCGCAACGAGTGCCTTCGCGACCGTTTAGTTTCGGGCATTCGTGACTCCAAGATGATAACGGAGTTGCTTAAAGTGAAACTTGCTGAACTGTTCTTCGATCTCGCAGTCCAGAAATTTTTGGCCATAGAACAGGATAACAAAGACTTTCAGGTTCTTCAGGGAGAGCAGGAGCTACGCGCTCAACTCCATACACTCGACCCATCTAACCAAAGAGAACCAGAACCTTCACCTGAGTACTTAACAAAGCAAGAGGGTTCGCGGGGTAAAGATACGAAAGAGCCTAAGTCTTGTTACCGTTGCACAGGATCTCACCATCCAAATAAGTGCCCATTTAACAAAGAAAGCTGTTTTCATTGTGGTATTATTGGACACACGCATCGAGCGTGCCGCAAAAAACAGGCCGCTAAGAAAAACGCAAAAACGCAACCCTTCCTTGTACTTGTACAGATTCATCGCCGTGACTTTAACATCTTCAGTTCCCACGTCTTGCTCCCGACTGACCTTGTAGCTCAGTCGGTAGAGCAGCGGTGATCTAACCCGAAGGTCGTTGTAGTGTTGATGAGTATCGTCTTCCTCGCATAAATGATATTTATGCAAGCTTAGGTCTGGTGTCCTTGAACCTCGTCATGCTTATCTGCAAATGGAGGTGCAAGATGAGACCAAGACATTTGTCACCATAAAAACTCACCGTGACCTTTACCAGTACCAACGTTTACCTAATGGTATGGCTTCTGCACCAGCAATGTGGCAGCGGGCCATGGACCAAGTCTTGCAGGGCTTACCAGGGGTTTTCTGTTATTTGGATGATGTCATAGTTACTGGAGGCAGTCTGGAGGAACACCTTCAGCGGCTGGCTGCTGTTCTGAGAAGGCTTGACGAGTATGGCTTGCCGGCTAACCGGGAGTATTTGGGACATGTCATCTCGTCTGATGGTCTGCACCAGTCCCCTAAGAAAGTAAAGGTCATCACAAAGGTGACTAACCCGTAAGACGTCACACAGCTGCGTGCTTTCCTGGGCATGGTTCAATACAAATCCAAATTCTTGCCCGATTTGGCCACTCTCCTAGCTCCACTCCATCGGCTGTTGCAGAAGGAGGCGAAGTGCTCCTGGGAAGCTGAGGAAGATGCTAGCGTCAACAAAGTAAAAGATATGCTGCTTCAAGATAAATTCCTGGTTCATTATGATCCTGATCTGTCTCTGGTATTAGCTACTGATAGCTCCTCATATGGCAGTCCTGTCACACCGCACTCCCGATGGACAAGAAAGACCCATTTCTTACGCATCCAGCACGTTGTCAGAGACCGAGAAATAGTACTCACAGATAGAGAAAGAGGCCTTGTCTTAGGTGTGGGATTTAAAGAAGTTTCAAAACTATTTAGAGTCCGCGCTGGTGTCTGTTTTTGGGTGCCTTCATGTACGATATTGAGTTCAGAGGGACCAAGCAGCAAGCTAACTGCGATGGCCTGTCTTGTCTCCCACAACCTTAAGCACCTTCCGACAAATCGGAGGAAGTGGAGATGTTTCATGCCTCTCCGACTGAGACTCTTCCTGTGACCGAACAAGAACTAAGGCTGCAAACAAGGAGGGACCCCGTTCTGTTTCGTGTTCTTGTACTTGTGGAGGTAGGCTGGTAGATAGCGACGCAAGTCCACCCCGACCTCATCCCCTAAGCCCATCATGGTATCCTGATGTGGGGAAGAAGAGTAAGCCAAATTGAGAGAGAGAGAGAGAGAGAGAGAGAGAGAGAG
>NC_090878.1:34558042-34563042 GCF_036669935.1 Montipora foliosa
AGGGAAACCAGGAACGTTCAACATAAGAGGTTGATGTTGAAAACTGCGAACTTGAGGTCGACGGCGGGGTTCCAACGGACGAGGATCTTCCGCGAGATCCGACTTTACTTTCTCTAGCTGACCAATCTCCGCAGCAGACTTGGCGGTGCCAATATTTTCCGCTAGCTTACGGTTAAAGTTAAACTGGTCTTCATTGGCCTTCTTCTTGAACTTATGTGGTTCGTCATACTTGAGTTCCTTGATTGCTTTCATCTGCTGCTAGGCCGAATCTTCGTTGGAGCGCTTGATTTGACCAACGCTTTGTGCTAACAAATCTTTGAACGAGTCCATTAACTGCTCGTTATTCTCACGAATGAGATCGGGCACTTCGTCTTTGCTGACGGACATAACGCAGAAGACAAACGACAGGAACGTTAAAGAAAAAACCAAGGAGAGGTTGGTTCAGAAGCCTAGATGACGTACACGTGTTATACGCAGCTTTATATACCCCCGATATGGCTACCCAGGGTGCACCTGGCCTAGAACCCAGGCCCTGTTGTATCTCGTGCCGTCGAAATATTTATTTCTGCCTTCTTCGCAGGCTCATACGCCAGCTTTTGAGCTTTTGAGGCGCGCGAGTGTGATCACGCATGATTTTTTAGGCGCACAACCAAAAATTTAGTCGCATGTGCGACCATTTGGTCGCTAACTTTGAGCCCTGTTAACATTATCATCTTTCTTAAAAGAAAGTGCTTACTGCGCCTTTCAATAACATGCGGACTCTTTAATTCAAAGGTCAACCGACAAATGCGTTTTTCGCTACCGTCAATTAAATGTTCGGCGGCTCCTCCGAGCTTCCGACTACTGTCGAGCGCGCAGTAATCAAATCACATCGTTGAGCCCAGTTCAGTCAACATAGTCGGAAGCTGGGAGGAGCCGCCGAACATTTGCTTGACGGTAGCGAAAAACGCATTTTTCGGTTGACCGTTGAATTTAAGAGTCCGCATGCTATTGAAAGGCGCAGTAATCATGTTGAATATCCCAGAAGCAATAAAGTACATTTCCATGCCAGGAATCCTACATAGCTGAAAGGACATACAACATTGCTTAAATCTGCAACTCAAAATATTGTTTATGTTGTATATCCCATGAGAGCTCAGGCACATTTCAATGCCAGGACCCGGCTGAACCACAAAGGATATATGGTACAACATTGATTAAGTCTACAACTCGAAATATTGTTTTAGTTGTATATCCCAGGAGCGCTCAGGCACATTTCAATGCCAGGACTCTTACCTGGCTGAACCAGAAAGAATACACAACATTGTTTACATCTGCGTCTCAAAAAAGTGTTTATGTTGTATATTCCAGGAGCACTCAGGTGTATTTCAGTGAAAGGACTCCTACCTGGCTGAACCAGAAAGGATATACAACATAGTTTACATCTATGACTCAAAATATTGTTTGTGTTGTACATCCCAGGAGCACTTGGGCACATTTCAATGCCAGGACTCCTACCTGGCTGAACCAGAAAGGATTTACAACATTGCTTATATCTACAACTCAAAATATTGTATATCCCAGGAGCACACAGGCACATTTCAATGCCAAGACCCCTGCTGGCTGAACCAGAAAGGATATTCACTACTTGCACAATCCCATAACACACCTCTATTACCCCCCAAAACTTTTGTATAACCATTGTTTGCAATTTCTGCTGGGACATGAAAATGTCCCAAGAGAAGTCGAAAACAATGCCTATGCAGATTTTTGGGGCGTAAAAGAGGTGTATTACGGGATTTGTGCAAGTAGTGAATACAACATTTATCACTTTCAATTGTCACAACTGGTCCAAAGTCTTATATTGTTTATATTTATAATTACTGGTATTATGAAAAAACAACTGTTAAATGAATGCCCCAAAAGGGATTAATTAAAAGCCGAAATAACATGCAAATTCATAAAAATGAAATATCATCAGTGGTTTAAATCTATTCACCAATTTCACATTCCCCATAATAGATTTTGTTTGCCCCCCAAGTTTTGCATAAACCATTGTTTTCAAATGCTCTTGGGACACTACATATTCCCAAGAGCATTTGAAAACAATGGTTTATGCAAAATTTGGGGTGCAAATAAAGTGTATTATGGGGAATGTGAAAATGGCAAATCTTTTTTTAGTTTTTCAAAAAAGTTGTCTGTTTCTTACAGTATTTGACGTCTTTAATACCACAAAGATTGATTAGTGGAAATCCGACAGAAAATTCTGCACTAATAGGGACCTCGACATAAATTTGCAGGGCTGACCACCGCGCATCGACGAATTTAGCCTAAGCCACCGTTGGTCTGTCGGTAACGAGGATGCCTGTTTTATGAATCAATACACCTTATTCTAAAATGGCCGCCATTTAGATATTCTTTTGTTTTCATTCAAATTAGATCTTGATGCCTCGTTCAAGGCAAGATATTCTTTTGAATTTTCAGCTCAAGAACGAGGCATCAAGGGCTAATTTGAATAAAAACAAAAGAATATTTAAATGACGGCCATTTTGGAATAAGGTCTATTAGTGAATGAGACTCACAGTCAATTTTGCAATAATTTATTGATTTTAGCCTAAGCCCTCGTTTCAGATATTAGGCCTTAGCACTCACTGAAATTTTAGCTTTCATTTTATGGTTTGGTTAACTGCACTAACTCGTTGACTCATTGACTCATAAATACTTAAGACTCGTCGGTAACTGGACGGATATCAAGGCCTCCATGGCTCACATACAGACGAGGGAAAATGAGCAATTACGGCAAGTTTCCCGTGCTTCCTGAGATTGATGTGAAACCCAACCTCCTAAAACACCAATGCATCAAATCCCACCCCTATCAAGAACAGGCACGTTTCTGTGTTAATCGATTGCGAAAACTCTCCAGTGAAAAAACCACAAACAAGCCGCAAATCGACTGTAAGATGGGCCCTGAGCAGGAATATGACGTCATTCCTTAGCAACCGTTTGAGCAACATTTTTTCACCTCCGGTTAGCTCTGGCTCGTTAAGTGGATAAGATCTGTTATACAGATGTCTGGAATTGATTTAAACATTTATACAGCACATAGTACAAGGGCTCATACGGCACAGAAGCCTATTGATGAGATTCTCAACAAAGCTGGGTGGTCATCTGCCCGTACGTTTGCCACTTATTATGACAAGAGGTTGAACACTTCAAAGGATGGGGCCCTCTCATTTTGAGGAAACTATTTTGAAACTTTAATGCAGTTTCTTTCTTGTGGAACTTGTAATAAACAGCTTGATAACACGTATGGTGTTCATTAGTTGCCATTTGGCAACTATCTTGTTTCCCTGATATGCCAACTTTGGCTTCGAAGTCTCATGGAATCTGTGGTCACGTGACAGTGAGGTAGAATTTTAAAATTGAATGACAATTACCGATCTGTGGAGTGAGCAAGAGATTACATTTCCATCCCTCCCTTCCCTAGGAGCAAGTCTTATCTGCATTGATATGGTAATTTTTTGCACTTGTCACATCAGGCGTTGGAATATGGGTATCCATCCCCGGCAAAATTCAAACTTATTGTTCTTAAACGCAAACTTTTGGTAGACTTTCATATACCGGACCAAAATGGCGCAAGACAAAAGAACCATTGCTATTCTGATTAGGCCTTGTTGGTTAGGTATTGTTATGTTCGCTTTGTTCTTTTGTTTATTCAGTTTGTCAATTCAAACATTCAATTGGTCAATTCAAACATTCACTTCGGCAATCCAAACGTTCAATTTGACCACCGAAACATTCAATTCAGCGATTCAAACATTCAATTCGGCAATCAAACATTCACTTCGGAATTGGATGTTTGATTGACGAATTGAATAGTTGAATTGACAAATTGAATATTTGAATTTACAATTGCGAGTTTAAATTGCACCATAGAATGCTTGAATTGAAGGTTTGGATTTAAGAACACCAAGTTGGAATTTTGGCGGGGATGGATAATTATATTTGAAGTAACCTGCGATAAGGCGTACTTTTCCTTAGACATGGTGCGAAAAGGTACCCCTGATACAATTTCTTAGCGAGACGTCTGCTCGTAGTCCAGAATCTGGACTTTACTCTGATTGGCCGAAAAACAATAGAGTTCTTGGAGCCTCGCTCCGATTGGTTACAGAATTGCAAATCACACTTCTTGTAAATCGGTTAACAAGCTGATGAAGAAGAATTTAACGACTCTAATCTCAGGTCAAAATCACCTATGTCGCAAAACGCCCGAAAAGAGTTGGACATAATGGAACAAACCGTTCAGCTCAAGAATGACCACTACGAGATTGCTCTTCCGTGGAAAACGTATCCTCCCAACCTAGTAAACAACAGATCTATCACAGAGCGCCGTCTAAGTCTTTTAAAGAAACACCTGTAAAGAGAACCGCTTGCTCATGAGAAATACAGAGATTTTATGAACGACCTATTCAAGAAAGATTATGCAAGAAAGGTAAACCGTCAGGACTTAGGACCACTCAGAACTCACTGGTATCTCCCTCACCATCCAGTGTTTCATCCCCAGAAGCCGAGCAAAGTTAGAGTAGAGTCTGTTTCATCAGGTGCGCGTCCGACCAAGCGACTGCGATGCACTTCGGTTTCTATGGTGGCCAGAAGGTAACCTTAACAACGAGCCACGGGAATACCAGATGAGAGTTCATCTATTTGGAGGTGCGTCCTCTCCTCCAAGTTGTGCAAACCTCGCCCTAAAGAAAACAGCACAAGACAACAATGCTGATTTTGATCCTGAAACCATCGAGACAGTAGAGCGCAACTTCTACGTCGACGAGTGTCTCAAGTCAGTCAGCTGTGAAGAACTGGCCATGAAACTTTCAAGTCAACTATGTGAGCTTCTTGCGCGTGGAGGATTCAAGCTTACAATGTGGCTCTCCAATTCACGTAAGGTTATTAACTCACTACCAGCTTCAGAAAGAGCCGCGCAAGTTAAGGATCTAGACTTCGATAAATTACCAATCAAGCGA
>NC_090878.1:34573042-34575542 GCF_036669935.1 Montipora foliosa
GCTTTGTCTTTACTTCATAGAGCGATTTTCAATTGAGTGTCGTAAAACCAAAACCAAAGAAATCACTTTAACCAATCAAAAAGGACTGAGACAATCCAGTAAACCAATCAAAACTCGAAGTAATTACACGTAGCCGACACAAAGCGTGGGAAAATGTGCACGCGCGAGCCACGATTGGTTTTGGTTTCATTTCTGATTGGTTGAAAAAGTGGCGCGGGAACTTTGAACCAATCACTGAGTGAAGTAATGCAAAAACCAAAGTAATTCGCTAATTACTTTCGATACTCAATTGAAAACAGCTCTAACTTACGTTGTTCTTTAGATTACCGAGCCGCAGTAAATGTAAGAAAATTGTTGTCACCTCCCAGTGGGTATAATTGAACTACATGTGAGTTTTGTTAAAACTTTCAAAGACCTTGAAAGACGAAGACGGAATGAGAGCAAAAAGGTAATATCGCTTGTGGTAATTATTAAGTAACGGATCAGGTTGTTGAAAATTAAAGAAATTAAAATGCTAAATTTTGTAAGATAAATATTAACCCTTTACCCTTTACCTTTTACCCTTTACCCTTGGAAAAGTGCTGCCGTGTGAGATACGCGGGAGTGGGGTGGGGGTCAAAAATTTCATGACGTCATTAGGGCAGCGCTGGTTTTTAGCAGTTTCAAAACAACTTCATCGATCGAGTGACTTCGGTTTAACTGCCAGGAATTCAAACACATTTGTCGTAAGTTCAAGTTAAACTGACTTTCTTGCAAATATACCAAAGTTAAACATAATTTTGAGGCTTTGGAGATTGGTTGTAGAGAGAAAACGCAAAGTTATAGCAAAAGAAGACAGAAAAGAGCTCGATGTGCTTGGTAAGTTAAAGGAGAACGGAAGGCTGGGAGTTGTACTTTATATGGGAGCTTAAAACTACTGAAATAGCTTAGATTTGTAGTAAACAGCAAGAAAAAGTGAATTTTGCCTTTCGAAAGTGATGCAAAAAGTCCAAACCCGTGGTATTTTTCCAAATTGAACTTCCGCCATTTTGGACATCTTTTCTTCCGGTTACTTCCATAATAGGAATTCCCGCCGCCATGTTTTGACGTCATTGCGCACATGCATTTTTTCATGTCAACAAAATTTGTACAGAATCTTGTGTCAGGTTGAAACTGAATTTAGCTTCGATTATCGCTGAGATCGAGCCTTATTCTTTTGAACCTATGCGAGACAGTTCGAAGTCAGAGGAAGACGATTTTCACTAGAGTCAAGATGAGCGCCGTAGAGGAAAAGCATCGTGGTGTGCCATAGAGAAAGTACAGCGAAGAGCATGGAGAATTGCCCTTGGCCAAAAAAACCGAATAAATATTTTGCCAGCCGAGATTTATTTCGAACGTTTCGTTGAGCTCAGTTAATCCTCCAACATAAGATTTAATCGTTGAGAAAGCAATAGATCTTTTTCTCTTTGATGCTCTTTAAGTAGCGTGTGAACTTTGCGTGTCTTCAGATACAGAGGTTGCGACATCAACACAAGCAGCTAACTCAGGACTCAGGTGAATTGCAAACGGCTTCATCCAAAATGTGATACACAGTCTACGTTTTTAGAGTAAACGATAAGAAAGTGTTTATTTTTATTATTTTTCAGTTCGTTTTAATTTTGATACAGTACAAGCATGTCGCATATAGCGGAACAAATCTCAGACGAATAGCGTTAAATGATCTAGTGATCTGATCTGTATATAAGCGACCACCGTTTAATTTTTGATAGCGCTATTACCTCTTCGTGAGGAGCTTTATTTATCCGACGTGCGCTTGCAAGCCTTCTGCTTTTCTTTTGCTGATGAGGAAATATTGTCGCAACTGCGTCTTCGTTTAAGTCGCGTTTACGTTTTCTGCCGGGCAATAGATTGAAGTTACAGCAACTTTTGAAGCACTCCTTCTCAAAGTGCTCCGAACAAATGTGGAACTGGCTAAGTTTGGGCAAATTTCCACTTTAATACTCACTAGCCACTCCTTAAGGGGCGGTTTGTTTTAAGGGCAGTCGATGGAAACTTACCCTCTTTTGGAATCTCTGACCGTTCCGTTTGAACAGCCAACTACGTACGGCACATTCGACCATTTTGGAGCTGATGATTTATGTGCGCAGTGACGTCACGCTATGCGCCCAAGCCTTCAACATGGCTTCCAAAATGGTGGACGTTCAAATTGTTCTGGTACGGCAACCTCATTCCCAGGGTCTTCTCGGCTTTCAATATGGCGGCGGGTCTTGAGAAGACCCTGGCACACAGTGAACTAAAAAGATCGCTGATTGGTGCTTTTCTCACATGAACTCTGATTGGCTTAATGTCGAAAGAAAGATCGCGGCTAGTGAGGAGAGCCAGAAAAAGAACAGAATTCGTGTTTAAATCATTTTCAAAATTGTAGCTGTTCCGTAAGAAGCAGCTGCAAATTAACAAGCATAACAGTCAAAAGTAATTCACCGTTTTTTCACGTTGTACGATGATCTACATCAGGCCTCGA
>NC_090878.1:34585542-34588042 GCF_036669935.1 Montipora foliosa
AACACCAGGACACTACATCAATGAACATGCTAATGTTTGAGGATAAAATGCTCACCCAAGTTAGAATAAGAACATTGTCTATCCAAAACCTACATACCGTATTTACCTGTATATAAGTCGACCTTTTATGGCCTCAAAAGAAGCTCCAAAAATCGCCCTCGACTTATACATGGGTCAAAGATTTTTAGCCAAGTTCCAGCTAAGTAATTTATTCAAAATTAACATAATAATGTTGTCTTGGGCATAACGAACGCAGTGGACAAAAGACTTCAAAATGAATGACAAAAGACTTCAAAATAAATGTAAGCAATTCCAGTTGAAATGAAAAAGGATTTGTCCAAATCTAAATGTTGAAGATACTCACAAGCACAAATAAGAAATAGACACTGGAAATTTTCATTTTCCAAAGGCAGAAAGCTCTAAAAGACATTTCTGTTTTTTCAAATAAACGTGATCGTTCAACGGCTTAGTAACCTGGCGCGATACCTCGTGTTTGCGTGCAAGCATTGTCACTCGTGTTGCATGAAAATGCTGGTTGGTAATGACTGTTTTTTATTCTTTATACAAACCTGGCTGATTTAAATGCTTTTGCAAACTTCATATTGTTTGGTTTGTCAGTTTTGTTTTGTTTGTCATGTGAGAAATTATAAGTCAAGGACCAATTAAACCTTGCACATTTTCGCATCGTTCGCAAGTTATTTTCAAAGATTGACTCCTGCTTCTGTGATGTTGTGCTTATCCTTTAAAGCCCTTTATTGTTGAACAACAAAACAGGTTAGTTTGAGGGTTACATGTTTGATTTTCTGAGAACTTTTTCCAAACTCAAGGACAAAATGCCCGCATATACAACAACTGCTGAACCACAAAACTATTAAGCGCTTGAGGCCCTGATCTTTTATGTATCCACATTTCCAGAAATTGAAGAACACAAGATTAGTGTGCCAGTAACATTTAACAAAGAAATTAAGAAATTGCTTTTTTTTGCCATCAAAAATGGGGGGTCGACTTATACACGGGTAAATACGGTATGTACATTAACCCAACACTAGAGAATTACCTAACGGTGCATGTACTTAATACAATATCATAAGTTTAACAATCAGATCGCTTCAGGGCAAAGACAACTTGTGAAAGGTCATGAATGTAAAAAAAAATATACAAAAAGTAATGGTTATACCCATGACTTTCCTTTGAACACAGTGACGATTTCTGTCCTCTTCCTCTTGATGTTAAGGTTTCTTTCCTAAACAGGATTAAAGGCATGTATTAGTACTTTTAGCATACAAAAACATAGAATAAACAACAGTAGTTGTACTGTCATTATGCTACTGAAAGAGTCACACAAATCTATTTCCCCTTTTTGTGATAAGCAGGTGGCTTTCTTAATGACCTAATGAAGCTGCTGATAATTATGCTTTATGGCTTTTGCAGCATTTAATGTACAGCCCTGTACAGTGCAATAACACTCTCTACAAACTTAAAAGTGAACAATAATTATTTCAACTCCTTTTAATATAATTGCACTCATCCTCTTAATTACATTCCTAGTAGTAGTAGTAGTAGTAGTGGTAGTGGTAGTGGTAGTGGTAGTGGTAGGGGTAGTGGTAGTGGTAGCGGTAGCGGTAGGTAGTAGGTAGTAGGTAGTAGTAGTAGTAGTAGTAGTAGTAGTAGTAGTAGTAGTAGTAGTAGTAGTAGTAGTGGTAGTGGTAGTGGTAGTGGTAGTGGTAGTGGTAGGGGTAGTGGTAGTGGTAGCGGTAGCGGTAGGTAGTAGGTAGTAGGTAGTAGGTAGTAGGTAGTAGGTAGTAGTAGTAGTAGTAGTAGTAGTAGTAGTAGTAGTAGTAGTAGTAGTAGTAGTAGTAGTAGTCAGCAGCAGCAGTATTCCAGTTACCACTGGTACTAATCAAGGAAAGTGCATTCAAGTTGCCTCTTTCTGAATCAAATAAATTATTCTATTGTAGGTTTTGACTGAGGATGACACTGAATTTCCTTAAATGGCAATTTATTCTGGATGCATCATATGGAACATTTTACATGTGTGTTGCATTTAGTTCTAAAGTCACACAATAAATCACACAGATCAAGCTTGAGGCCCTCACATAAAATCAAGGTGAGTAGCCAGCCTCACAAAGAGAGCAGCCAAGAAACCTTTTACACTTTTACACTTTACATGTAAATGGTGGCCAAATAATATATTCTTTTGTGTTAATGCTAATAAGCCTTTCTAGCCTCGCTGCGACAAGCAAATTTCAAAAGAATATTTGTTTCCCAATTAGGGCAGTAGGTCTAATTAACATATACACAAAAGAATTTGAAGGAGGTCACCATTAATTATGAAAGTGGTGTATATTCCCACAGTTTCTAAATGACACCAAGAGTGGGCATCTTGCTTTGCTCTTCTGCATGTGCTACAATAAGCCTTGTGCCACAAGTCATCACATAACCTTTTTTTCATAGACACAATGATTCTGCTTTTTCCAGAAAAAAAAAGAGCAGCTCAAAA